>NC_051139.1:7116848-7249943 GCF_014839805.1 Manduca sexta
ATATACTTCAATTTTCTTACGTGGGCATATTGATATATTATTTTAGAATTTAATATAATAATACACAATGTTTAGTGCAAGTTCTATAACTGAGCGATTAATATTTATCGATGTTTAAAATATCATTTTTATCCGCTCTATACAATTCCACGCGGAGTGCGTCGGAATTAAGGGGTGAGGGGTGTTCAGGTATCTCTAACCCGATGGCGGTTAGGGGCTCTCAGGTGTGACGCGGCGGAAGCCCACTATCATTAACCCACCCACATGTACGCACCCTCACAAAAACATGTATGTGGGTGTGTGCGTTGCGAAGGGACGGATTATGCATTGAGTTTTTTTTTATTTGTTATTGTTTATGCCAGTTTGAATTGATAGGAACTTGTTTAAGATATCTTAAAATTGCTATAGTAAAGTACAGGTAAAGATATGTACATATATTTTGTTCTCAATTGAGTATGTTTAAATGACGGAATGATGACGAAATCCGTTTAACTTTTGATAGGTATATGTTGTTTAAGTAGGGAAAATTAAAAACGTCTTGTAAAACTTCATAGTGATAGACTAACTGAACGCAAAATATGGGAACTAAGTAACATATGAATGTTTGTAACATATGAACGAAGAACATGAGTTTTGTATGACGGAAACATTAAAGGTAGAGTTTCCGGTAAATTGTATTCAACCAAAGATGGTGCATTTTTTTTTGTTTTAGAATACCTACGTACCTTCTGACAACATATTTCATTGCTGCCATTTTACTACAACCAACAATTTGCCATAAAACACGTAACATCCAATTAATTAACTTCATAATACGTAATGACGTGAGACGTAGTATGCGTGGTGAAGCTAATCCCTCCCTGTTCACAATCCGTGGATCCGGGGACAAGGGACACACGCCGGTACCCACCGCGTGACGAACGGACGGACATTGCCAACTTTTTGTGTTACATGTGAGGGTATTTTGATTGTATGAGCTGAATGAATAATTTTTATAGTTTTAACATCACTCTTGGGTCTTGTGGTTACATGATGTTTTGCAATTATTTGTAACGTCTTTTTTTAACGATTTCCATTGACATGATTTTATATATTTTTGAAAAATTATGCTAGTATTTAGTATTGAAGTATGGAAACTAAATAAGTGTAATCACATACTCACACCTATGATCCTCGAAGGGGTAGGCAGATGCGTAAATGGTGCATCTATTTTCCGTCCCATAATGTGATAGAGGGCGAGCCTATCGCCATATCGGGCGCAAATTCTAGACTTGGTCAATATCAGTCAGGCTGATACTATAGCAAGAAGATGAATGAGGGTTTCCATTGTTCCATTGTTAGCACCACAGGTATAGTTGTGCTATGTTTCTTTATATATTTTGTTTTTCTCTATTTTTATTGAACATGTACTATAATTGTTTCAATAATAAAATCTTTCTTTCTATAACTTTAAAATGTACTTTACGTAGTCTGTTACAATGTTAATTTCACAAGGTGTTCACAATTAAGCATATCTTAGCAACATCGTAATTATGTATTCCCAACAAGTTTTCACTAGCACAAATTGCTCATTATTTACGTTGATACGGTTTTTTAAAATAATAATTATCGAAACGCGTTTAAGTACCCTTAATACTTTCCGAACAGATAAGATCTGGAAGTAATTGTGACCTTAATTTTACCCTTTTTCGTATTTTAATTTGTACTTAGATTTCTGTGTAGCCAATTCTAGAATATGTGATGTCAAACCAAATAATTATTAATCAAAATGTTTATAATGAAATTAACTGGTTTAAATGAACTTTATCATAGAAAACTTAACAGATTTAAATTCTGCATTTGTAATCATTTCGTTTATGTTTTATTGGATTACTAGTTGTTGCGCGTGGTTTCGTCTGAATAAAATTTCTCGGATTAAAACTTTGGAGAATTCGTTTATTTTAATTTTAATGTAGGTAGTTTATTTCATTATATTACCCTTGAAGTATTTATGTACAAAAAATCATGTGGTCCTGTTCAATGAAAAGACAGAGCAAAAACAATCTTAATATTTATAACTCAATACTCATGGTGCTATAATTCTGTTACTGCGAGAAAAGACAAGCTAAAACAATCTTAAGAATTAACTCAATACTTATTACAGTAATTTAAAAAAAATACGACCCTTCGGCTACCGTAATTAAAATGTTTTATATACAAATAACTTTACAAATAATTGAGATTGTATAGTATACAAATACTTGTTAATAATATGCGTGGGCGAAGCTTAATGATATTAGAATAAAAATCCATTTTATTATGTATGGATTTACTGTTGTACATAATCATGCGATTTCTAAATGTTAAGCGGGATATTAAAGTCTTTTTCAAGTGGATTTTATTTGTATAAATAAATTATAATGATGTATTAGGATAATAAATTTGTTTATTTATATTAATATGGACTAAGTCGTTTCAATATTTTATATATCAATCTATGTGGATATATGATCTAAAACTTATTTTTAAATTGATCAGTAGTTTAAGGGATTGTAGTGTTGTGCTTAGCTCTACTTATTGGCTGAGCTCAAAAACTATGAAGACACATTTACTGTATACCTTTAATTATTTTGTTATGTAATCTATTCTGTGATTTATTCTAAATTTCAAAAATGCAATGTATGTAGAGAAAATGAGCATAAGTCATTTTACAAAATCTCATTAAAAGTAACTCGAATTACCCACAATGTTACTTAATATTAATTTTCTACTTCATTAACTGCAATAACATATTAAATATTGTAAACCAACATGTACTTTATTCACAGCAATAAACATATAATCCTACAACGGGGACGCCCTAATCCTTTTAATTGGCGACTGGTTATTAAGTCGTTTCTGTCGCATCCACACCTCAAGCACGCTGACATCAGCACTCGGGATTCTCTATAGCATAAGTGGCTATATTTAGAATCTGTGCGACTGATTAATGGACGTTTTAGTGGCTAGTATGTCGCTTATGCGGGGTTTGGGCATATTGGGAGCAGCTACGCTAAGATATGTTGGCATTAGATAACCTTCTATTGTCATTAGAGCATATCTGGACGGCATTCAGTTTACTATTGCAGTGCATTCACTGTCTAGCACTCGACTATGCAATATTATTTTTAGTATATTAGAAACTCGAAATTAGTTTGTTGAAAATCAGTAGCACGACCCATTGCACTACGTATATTATATTTTATCCTAAAAACACATTGAAATTTTGGCAACCTTCCTTTTGAATTAATAACAAACTGGTGCATGCCGGTTGCTCACATTATATTTTATACAAAAAATTAATTTGGGTGTTTATCGTATACGAAAATTAATGTATATAAAATACAGTGCTCATCCTCAACTGTTTTAATTAAAAAAAAATGCAAATACGATACAATGTTCCGTTATTCGTTTGAGTGATATATAAAAAGTAGTTTTTTCACTGTTTGTTTAGGGAATGTGCGATATGTTTGGTTTCAATTGCGTCCGCAATCTATCAGTCTTTAGTGTTGTTCATTGCAGGGTAACAATGAAATTAAAGAAATTTCATACAAGACATCCTCTTAACTTCGTCGTTGAACTCCTAAAAGAAATGTACTCATTTCATACAAGATCTAACTTCATCAAAAACGTGACATTCATTTCCTTCCAAATAAAACATAAATAGCTCATAGATTTTTTATGGTGATATTGAACAATAGGCATAAATTTTATACAACTTCTAAGAATCTTCATTGGAAATACAAATAAATTTAACACGTCGGATCCACATAACAAAAAGTTAAAAGGTCGTTTTACCGAAGATAATTTTGTACAAACTAATGCAGAACCTATTGACAATATTTGTATAAGGTTTTTTATCGCTATCGCTCCGAGCCGCTCTGTACGCACGAATTTTAAATCATCTCCAGTCAACAATTGACACCGTAACCCCAAGCTTTAGGACAATCTTTCATCACAACGTTTAATTTAGATTGGCAAGGGAAGACCTGACCGCATCCGACTAATGAAGGAAATAAATCATGGCATTGAAATCATGTTCGGTTTATGTAATGTGAAAAACACGCACATACACGAAGTCTGTAACAAGAAACTCACAATTGACAATAATAAATGATTATTGTTGTTTTATAATATCAATTAAATGAATGTATAAATTAAAATATAATATTTCTTGTTTTTGCATTAAAGACAAATAATTAATATCAGAAATATGGTTTTATTACTTATTAGTAGCAGATGGATGGTGATATAATTATAACTTTATTATCAATTCTTTGCATCCAACTCGATTTGACTACAGCTTTTTGTTATCATTTCTAATATGCATAATAACGATTGCGAGACGTATGGATGAATAAACAGATGTTAATATATATTTTTATTTTATTATTATGCAAAACAAATGTTGGAGGTGGTCAAGTGACGAGTGAAAGGAGTTTAAAATATTTATTCTATTTCCGATGTATGTAGTTCTTAACATTTTTTTATAAAATACCTCAATGGTGGTAGAAGCAAGCCGTTTATTTGATGGTGAACGTTTTCCTCCCCAAATAGTAACAGCATTCAGAACTTTTAATTATATTGCCTGCGTGGCACTGTTGTTTTGTCAGTGTAAGTAATGCGATATTAAATCTTATAGTTCCCGGTAATTATTTTATTCTAAAATTATTATTTAATACTATTAACATGATATAAATAAAGTTTAATAACGTACATGTATAAAAGTATATCTTAGGCGTATTTCACGTAGACTGAAACCACAAACCATATTACTATACTGGGTTGTTTTAGGAATCGTATGTAGGCAATTAATTTAAAGTAAAAAATATGATATTGTTTACAATTAATATTACTTAAATATCATTTTTTGTATATCATTAAACTTTAAAATAACTTTCAGAAAACAGATCCACAAACACACGTAAAAATAAAATCGATCTAAATATTGTTAAAAAATTTGACTAAGAAAATATAACCAATAACTTCGCTTTTTTATAAATCGCTAATCGCTACACCTACGCATTTAATAGCGTTCGCTTATCCCTTGTTCCAAACATTATTAGGTGCAATTACTATGCACAACACGGGCGTCATGCTAAACATGTTACATACGACTTTAGTTGATACTTTATGATCAATTTTTACAGTAATTGGAACATTCAGATATTTTAATTTCACTCTTTTCTATGTACATTTTGTGACTTAATTTGTGAAGATAAGAAGTTGGTGTTTATTACTTCCATATAAACAGATACTATCATTTTGTGATTCAATAGAAACGGTTTGTGAAAGTGTCGATGAAATCTTAGCTTCATGATATTAATAGTTTTATTTTCCGTAATACTAAGTGTTCATACCGATCATTATCTTTATAATTAAATCATTATGACAGGTTTACGATCGTGTATTCTAATGGTAACCGAATGATTTCCACGGACATATCCAGTTAGCTGTATCATTCCGTCCATCACCATTCGTATTAGTTCAGAGAAATCATAATCTAGCACACTCTTTACCAATCAAACAAGCATGTGAAGTAACCGTTGTATGCCGTTCATCTTGCCTGACACACATAGGAATTGCAGCGAGAGTGTACGTCTGGGAAAGGTCTCGCCGCCATAAAACACACCAACACCTGCCTACAAATACCCACATTTCACCAACAAAGCCAACAGTTTGATCTCAATGCGTTCGTAATCAATATTCGACGGGTGATTCGCGGCGTATGTCAGTTTCTTTAAAACTATAATCATAATGCGCGAGCATTTGTTTATTAATTAAACGTATTCAAATTTATTCGTAACGAATTGTTATTATGTTATTTATGTGAACTATTCGAATGGATGAAAGCGTTCTATTTGTTGTGAATCGTCATGATATGCACATTTGCGTTTATATGTAATATGTGATTATGCATGTGTGGAAAGACTGGAGTACTCGCATTAGAATTAGAGATTCCATGTTATTGAATTTAAATTAATTTAAAACTTAAATAATAATAGCGTTGTTTATATTAAAAATTCTCCTTAGCTAGTTGTAGCAATCTATCTCCTTTTAATCAATAGAATGCCTGTAGTAGTAACTATGTCCTTCCATGCCAATTTTATGGAATAAGTAACAAGTAATGAAGTTCATTTATATGTTATAAAGGCTAAATGTAATGAAACCGTATTTAAAAAAATACAAACTGTGGTCTTATCGCTATCGATATGGACTTCCAGACCATAAAAGAACCTATAAAACTCACACAACTACCAATATTTAAGCTATAAATTATCCATACGGTTTTAAAGTGTAAATTATAATGCACTAATATTCTCATCAGTCCAAATTAGCTCAAAAGCAAACACTAACTGCCATTCAAAAGTCAACCTTCGAGTCTTCGAATATCAAAACGGAGACATGTCTATTTGCGGGTTAGTTGAAACAATAGATTACCCATACGGTTTTAAAGTGTAACATTTTTTACGGTTTTAAAGTTGAGCATTTATTATAATGCACTAATATTGTCATCAGTCCAAATCGACTCAAAAGCAAACACTAACCGCCATTCAAAAGTCAACCTTCGAGTCTTCGAATATCAAAGCGGACACATGTCTATTTGCGGGTTAGTTGAAACAATAGATTACTGGGCATCGTTCGACGTTCGGCAATCGGACAGTTATCGCACGCGGCGGAAGCGATAGTGGTAATAGTGGTCACTATCGTGCGGATAGATTCGGCCATTATCAGCCCTGCATGGGAAATTTACGCTGAACTTATGTTTGGTTGGATCCGTTTGTTGCGTCTTTAAATGCGCAATAAACACCATTTTAGTATATTCTATACGTTTGTAATGCTATAGTTGGTTTTTTCAATGTATATAATTTGATGATTTTTATTAATTTTGATGATTGTGGATTGTATTGTTTAAAAAGGGTTATTGACATAACTGTGGAGTTATATTAATAACTTATTAAATCGTATTTGAATAATTTTGAGTGAAAAAGGACTTTACTGGTTTTATAAAAATATTGAAAGAGCATGCGATCAAGAAAATCGGGTTTATGAAATAGATTTTGAATTACAGTCTATTTGTTTTTCGACCGTTTGATTTTTTCCAACAAAGCTGTAGGGTGATTGTTTGTCATTTTTATTATAATTTTATAATTTGGTTATGATAAATACTTATTTTATAACGTCTACAAATTAACTACATCGAAATCTGGAAACTATTTTTTATGAACCAAATTATCAACATGGAAAACATAATTTATCATCAATACTGTATCGGCCTTCCATATTTCGTTGTAAACAACTCCACATACACATTATATTCCCAATCATATCCACATAAATCCAAACATAGTGGACAAACGAGGGAAGCGTCGTATCGAGCTTGTATCAAAGCTCATAGCTAAAGTTCAACGCACAAAGTGCATAATCGTAATAATCGGCCGGAGCCAAATGTCATCGACCTATTTATCTCATCCGCCATCCCTTTTACAATTACAAACAACAAATGAGTAAGAGCCATGCAACGATATGCGTTCGATACCGATGCACTCATATAAAATCCTGTGTGAACGAACTCTAATCTGTGTTTTGTGGCAGCTTCCAGACGAGATGTAATGCGTGAGGCATTGATAGCGGCGATCGGGTGCATAGAACTTCATCCGAATAGTTGCTATGCTGTGAATGAGCTTATACTAACTTAAGGATTTTTATGAAGGTGCTAAACTGTTTGAAGACCTGTATTTGTGCAATAAAGTCACTTTGAAATACAAAGTTATTATTTATATATGTTTACTTTAAATTCTTGCAATCTCAATTTATATTTCACTCTTCATAATGTTTAAATCGGTGAATTACACGCGACTACATGTTTAAAAGCTAGTATTTTTTACAAGGACTTTGAAAGGATATGAGTAATTCCCAACATTTTTATAATTAGCATTCAACGATATTACAAATTCGAAACGTCGCAAATGTCTTAGTACTTTCTATCCTTCAATTAATTTAAAACAAGCCGTAAATCCACTTAAATAAAGCCTTTCGGCATCAAAAATAAGACAACTGTTAACCACGGCGGCACCGATTCGTGACGGCTCATTTACAAAATCTCGACTTTTCAAGGCTCATCAGTCAGGTAGCTTACGAACCTGGACACTTAAAGATCATCCCATTTTGTAACAATGCACTTTCCGACTTAACTGACGTAATAGTATAAACAATAGACGATCTGTCCAATTGTCAAGACAGGTACGCTACTTCACTTAAAGAAACTTAATTGCCTTAACGCTTCCAATTGTCCAGTTTAAATTTTATTGCGACGTAAAAAATATTATTTACAGTAAGCATTGTTTGGTACTAGGAAAGCGGCGGGAGCACCTTTGGAGATTTAGTTTGTATTATAGAAAAGGGTGTTTGTGTTTCTATATTTTATAAATGCACTGTATTAAATACTTTTTAGTGCAAAACCAAATTTAATATTGCTGTTAATTAAATCATGTCTGAAGGCCATGTCAAATAAAATGTCTAAATTAGAAGCAGTTTTAATTGAACTATTACTTGCCTAAATAAAATAGAAAACCTATTACCAACTGACCTTTTTTATTTCAGCGCGGTAGTAATTAGTTTAGGTATTCAAGTCATTGGAAGGGCAGACTGCCGACGGGCGCGCCATATCAAAGCGCATTCAATCCGTATGCACTTTACTTAGAAACTGAACTGTCGAATAATAAGTGCATTGTGTGACCGTATACGTAACGCGGGATTAGTGATGGGAATACTTAACGTCGATGATTTGCACATCGACTTGCCATGTCTCGTTTGTTAGAACTTTGTATTTGTTTGGCCTCCCGGTCTGAATGGCACACATAAAAATTTAATGGCTTTGAATACAATACGTTTTTTGGACACGTCAGCTTCTTTGTCTTTGGAAAGCGTTATTACCACGATATTTTTAAGGATAGTTGCTTTCTATAAGGTTTTGGAATCGAAGCGATAAGATTGCTTCCGATCTATGACTGTTTCTTTTACTAGCATTCGTTTGAAATTAAATATATATTTGTGAAAAAGCAACATTCGGCGATCAGTGCGCATGACCGCGCGGCTCTACTATAGTGTAAATTGGTGAAGTGATCTCATTCGGCACCTTAATCTATCCAATAACGGTGTATCAGATGGCCATTATCGAAGGTCCTGATCGAGGTCAACGGCTCTATATGAGCGTATCGGTACATCGACAGCGGCGGCAGGGCGCGCGCCACGCACTTCCGACGCGACGGATTTGCCGGAATCGGCGCGGGCGCATCAAAAGCGCTGCAAAATTCGGACGGAGGCGCGCGCGTGAATCAATTTGAATATTTTTTTCGATGCCGACATGAGAACGGGCACCGCTCGCCGCCCGCCAACGGCGTCGGTGCTCGGTGCGCTCGTCATAGCGATCAACTTAAACAAGAATTTCCACGCAAAACACACAGAATTTTTATAGCACATAATCTCAGTATGTAGACGCTTTATAAGACCAACCGTGCCTTTTTTCCCCCATATTACATGCTCAAGTGAAATTCAGATGTTTCTTGGCGAAATTAAAGCACATATTTATTAATAACGTGCATTTCATACGGCCTGTGCTTAAAAAGCTACAATTTAATTACGAAAAAATGTCGCTTAATTATTTTCTTTCGTTCAGATTCAGTGTATCCGAAATTCGGACGAGTCTGCAGCCCACACGGACTTTCTTACTACCTACATCTCACGTTTTTGAGTAGCCGTAATATTTAAATTGCCGACATAGCTCCTGCGGGCATACCGTGCATGGGAATGTGCGCCGGCGATCGTCAAAACTCGCTTTAACTGAATGCGTGGTGCATTGTCAAAACGTCTGAGATCTAACTCTCTTTCCTTG
This sequence comes from Manduca sexta, assembly GCF_014839805.1. Lineage (NCBI taxonomy): Eukaryota > Metazoa > Arthropoda > Insecta > Lepidoptera > Sphingidae > Manduca > Manduca sexta. The sequence continues at coordinate 7,126,762 of NC_051139.1, forward strand.
TCTGGCGGGCGGATTGCACGCGCTGAGGACAAAGAGACGATGATTGAAAGTGTGGCTACTTTTACTGGACGCTTGTTACGTTAGTAAACGCATCCCGCCTAAAATTTTGCATGGATGCGTCGCGCATGCGAAAATGTAGTCTGCGGTCGAGAAGAGCTCGCCGGCGCGGAGTGGTGCGGAGTGGTGGCGCGGCGCGGCTGGCGCGGTGGAGCGGCGTCGCAGGCGCACGTACGCAATATTACCTCCCGATGCATATTAATCGAGGAGGAAGTTTTGTCAACAATATCTAATGTCCTCCGCGAACTGTAAGCGGTCTCATTGATAGCTTTTTTGTTGTTTCCAAAGTTCGCACAAAGCACCTCCTGTGTGAGACGGCGCCATATTCAATACTGCAATATTGCATAATGCATGACACATTACACAAAATATGAAAACAATTGCGTTGATTGTTCACAGTCCCGCGATATCTCTATTCGCCCGCAAGTGGTTTAACTGGGTTATTCCATTTAAATCGTTCGCTACTTGAGTATTAATTAGCGATAATCATGACGGCAAATAATCTTCGTTTCGATTACTGACAGTTTTATTATTCGAGTGTCCATATCTGGAGTGTTTTATATCGTTTCCTCGATAAACGGTACAAAAAATTCTATGAACTATATCGTTGACTCGACAAGTAGGTAAATGTATGGAGTTATCAATGTTCAATAAATAACGTGGTCAAATGAAATCAATTCATTAAAGCGCGCTCGCGTGGAGTTTGTACGAGCTCTTTTATTTTATCACCGGCCCAGGAAATAAAAATGTACGTGTAATTCCGTTTGTGTTGTTATTATTGTAAGTGAATGTAATCATTATAATGACAATTTCAATTTACTGCCCGGGAGTTGTCTGATGTGGAAAAATAATCTTATCGAACGCTGCGTCCAATAAATGCTCACAGGAATCCTTTAATATCTTCATGCTTGTCAAAATCGTTTTAAAAATCAAATATAATACATTCATAATAAATCACCGGAGATATACGTAGGTACTTATTTAGATAATGCTAATCCGTATTGGTTTTATTATCATTTGTTCAATCGATCGATTGCTTGGTACGGAATGGCGACACTGAAATAAATAGAACATGTGTAATCCAAGGGCGATCAGAAAAGGAAGTATAATAAACATAATCATAGCTGCAAATATGTCGATCCTGAAACGGAACTTTTTCTTCGTAGCCATACTGATAAAACAAATCTAATATTAATTAATTTATAGATTAAATCAACTATCTAAAAATCTTACTAAAATCTAATCTTTAAATCCAAATATTGGGAACGAGTTTTGTTGTTTGTTAGAAGTCAACACAGTAATTGCTAAACGTGATATGTGATGTAGGGGTAGACTATCTCTCAGATTAACAGGCTACTTTCATCCTAGAAAAGTAATTTCATATGCCGACGTGAACAAATAAGACATCTATAATTTATATAAACATAAAACATTTAAATCATCACACCTCTGCGTGTCATTAGAACAAATATTCGAGTATAATATCCAGATAGCGCACGCTTCGGATTATCCACGAGGCCTGATACGGTTTCCGTATCTTGGGGAGCAGATAGTGCCTGACTACGTGCATTATCGCCCTGAGCCTCGGATTAGCTTGATTACTGCACAGATTTATTGTTTTATCGCGTTTTATTGTCGGTTTTACGCTTTGTACAGAGATATCGTGCGATTGTCAGAACTGTTTTTGATGTGACGTCAGATAATTTGATGGTTATTTGTTTGTTAAACTTATATAATTGTAGACTGTATAGTTTAGTTTTAGGATTAAACATTTTCATAGTAGAAATGAGATTGCCTATTGCTTAAGGACATGTACAAAACTAATCACAAGGATCTTCATCCTTGTGATTAGTTTTGTGTGGTTAAAGGCAACGTCACTAAGCCATCGCTTTACTCCACACCTAAATACTTATACGAAAGCAACACGTGAAAAGCATTATACAAAACATCCACTCAGATATGAGTGGGCTGATTGAATTGATAAACTGAACGACAGTAATACGTGACGCACTTCCATTGCCATAACTACACTAGTAAATCACGGTTAAACATAAAGAACATCTAATTTGCCACCAATATCTGTAACGGTAAACTCAAACCAAATCACAAGTTTGGACGTGAAGCAATAACAAAACCTCTGTGAGATCGCCGGCTGATTGCTCACACGTTAGCGAAAGCCGAACAAATTAAGTTAACACTTGGCGTAGAGACCATTTGTTAACAATTTATGCCGGACAATATGCCCTCCTGTGTTTATCCCGTCCAAAAATAGTGCAAATGACACTAATTATGCGTATCTTGCGCACCAGTGCTAATGGATTGCTCATACCGCGTTCAATTCTGTATTCTGAACTCTGTTCGGTTGGCTTCTTAGTAGTTGTTAGTTGTGTTTACGAGTCGAATGTTGGTAAGTCTATTAGTGAAGTCTTTTTTGGTTGAACACGGATAAGTAATTATAAGTAGATTAAATTTGGGTGTGTTCTTATGACATGGTGATATGTTTAAAATGTTCGAAATTCAAACGATAAAAAAAATTGGGTAAACGTAGCTTTTATGAACTAACGCACAAGCGCATGCCTTTACGCTGTTTATCTTCCTAATTATTGCGCGGTTTTACATAGAAGCGTCTTAGCTTTATGTGGCGTAATGTTTGAATTCGGCAGTACAGATCATTACCCTACATTGTAGTATAACCTCTTTTAATCGATAGTAAAATTAACCTACTCTTATGCGTTGCTAATAACTTACATTGATGCTAAAATTACCTTTTATAGACACCATTTTTTAAAGTTTTGTATCGGACGCATATAACCTCTTTTATGATCGTTATATGTTCGAAATTTTATTTGATTGAGACAGACGATCACACAAAATTAATTTCCATATAATTGGGAACTCACCCTCGATTTCGCTCGCATTGTGGATATTGACGACCGATATTATTATATTATCCATTTTCTTAATTATCATAATTTTCATGCGCTTTTGCTTGTTTTCTGCTACAAAAATACGTCCATAAAGTGATTATTTTATTACATGATAAAGTAAAGTTAATCCGTGTACGTTTCTTGGACAAAGCGATTAGCCTAGATTAAACACTGCACAAACTTGATTATCTATACTAAAATCAGATTACCGCACTGGTATCTGGTGTAAAGAATAAATCTAGTAATCAATACTGACGCCATTCAGTGTTTACGTAAAGCATTTATGACAGCGGCTTAGAATGGAAAAATTATATAGGCGTGTACAAGTGTTCCAAATAATTTAATGCTACTATTATAAATTATTCAAAGAAATACCCAATATTTAGTTTAATAATTGATTGAATATTGTAGCGAAGATTTAATAACTCAATATGCAATTCATGTTCTGTCAACGCTACTCAAAATAGGCAGAGGTAATTTAAATCTTTTTGCAGAAAATTGTATTGTGGACTTTAATGGAATTTTTAGGAAAGGCACTTTCGGCTTAAAAACGATCGAGCTGGATTTTATTCTTGGAAAAAAACGGGCAAGCGAGTTATAACAGTTTTTTGGGGAGTACAACTTCAGTATAGAGACATCTTGTGGCACATGTCTAAACCACTTTTTGTCGCCGGGCAAGCGCGGTGTGCCGGCTGCTTTACCGGTTTATCAAAATAAGATGAGGCGACAATATCATGTAAAAGATTCACTGGAATATATTTATTTTGGATATTAAGCGCTAAACTGCCTGATTATTGTTGTTGCAGTTGAGTAAATTCGAATTAATTTTCAAATTTAATTTATAGTATTACTTATTTATATATTATGGTGCACAGATAGAAATATAGTAGTCTTGAATTGATTTTTAACGGTTGTAGGATACGACATATAGGTTATTAATAATTGGATGTGTAGACATTTAAAATTTTAGAATATGACTAAGTATATAATATTAAAATTAATTGTGCAATATAATATGATTGATAGGTTGTATTCAGCTATATTTACAAATAGTTAAAATTTATACGTAAGTTTTTGATAAGTGTGGATCAGTTTTTTTTATAAACGAGCGCGGCAAAGTGATCTCACTGCATCCGAGGGTAAGTGGAAAGAGATCCGAGTGACCACAGATGAATACCCCTCGCCAGTCGATATAATTTTGCCGGCTAATTTGACTAGAACGTAGAGTAAGAAGTTGGTTTTAACACACGTTTCACCATTTTATTTGTGTGACAAGCAGAAGAGCTACTAGGCCCACATAGCGGAGCTTACAGGTTCGTCTTATAATGTGATGAGAATATCGTTTCTTGGGGTGCTTTCTTCGCTGCTGGAGATCAGTTCGCAACTATCATAGAATTCTTATTCCATATTAGAAGACATAATTTATATAGAATGTTAAGAATATCTGGGAATCTTTGGGGGAGGCACATGTTCAGCAGTGGATATCCTGTAGCTGATGATGATGATGTTGCTGATGATGATTATAAGACATATCGTCTTCTCTATCACCATCGAAATCATTGTAAAGTTACACGTATTGAACGAATGCTGTAGATACGATTTCGCGTATATTTTACGACGAGCAACAAGTCTCGTGTCTTTCTCTTCTTGAGGATCCAATTTCGGCCAGATCATGCTATGTTTGCTCCGGTTATATTAAAATTCTATTAAAGCAATCATGATCCAATCCAATACGCTTTTTGAATTGTAAAAGTTCATTGTGATTCGCTGCACTTAATATATACTTAAATAATATGGAAGGTAATAGCTGATAATTTTAATTTCTATTAAACATTTTGTATTTGTTTCACGTATTTTAATATAAAATTAATTAACGGAAGCCTATGGAATACTTACTCCGTCTATGGCGTCGTTCATCCATTATTTGTAATGCGTGAGCGTGATTAACTACAATGTAATGCTTTGTTACCTATCTTATATGCTACTTATGTTAACTATAGATAAGTATGGAGTAGTACTTATATATCAGCTTTATATTATGTATAAAGAGTCTTATTGGGGACCTTTAAATTTTTTTTTCTCGGTTTGAGACTATCGTTCTATCGCGGTTTATGTAACATTGTTTCAATTTTCTAATTCTTCTAGTTCCATGATTAAGACTTAAGACCATTATTACTGCTGTATAGTATTCCATGACTACTGCAATAAATAAACTTATAGGTATTATTTCCTTGTTTTTATAAGGAAGTTAGTTTGACCGAAGAGGGCCCTGTGCATAACAAAGCCAACCCTCCATTACCGTTCTTTTGGTGTTTTAACGCAAAAATATTCTACGATTTTTTAGTACTTTTATAATTATTAATCATAATATATTATGATATAGAGATATTTTGCCACTTGCAATTGATCAGCGGCGATAGCCTAGTTGGGTGTGAAAACATCGTGAGGAAACCTGCACATCTAAGAAGTTCTCTATAGGAATTTCGAAGGAGTGTGAAGTCTACCAATCCGCACTAGGCCAGCGTGGTGGACTAAGGCCTAATCCTTCTCAGTAGTAGAGGAGGCCCGTGCTCAGCAGTGGGCAAGTATATAATACAGGGCTGATATTATTTATATTATAATTGAATCAATGATTTTTCTTTATATTTCTCCGTGAAATAATTTTATTAAGATTTTAAAATTAAATGGCCCATCAATGGTACCGTTACCTTAATTATAAATTTTCTTTTCTCATTCATCAATATAAATAAACATAATTTGTGCCTTATGTCTAGTGTGTTAACGTCCACACTGATAAATAATAACAATGTATGACAAACACAGACTTCCAAACCAATATTTGTTTTAAAATTAGAATGTGGGAATCGTATTAATCAATTAAATAGTAATGGCCCAAGGTAAATAACACATGATGAACGAAATAATAGATATTGTACGCTGACGTTCACTTTGTTATTAAATATTGGTTTCGTACGACAGTAGGTACAGTAGGGTTTGTTTACTTGCTTATCAATCATTTGCTCTGTTTATGAACTCGCTTTTAGCAATGTGAACTGTATTCCCTGAACTTTGGAGTCAGTTTTTAATGACCATATCAAATTTCATTTCATGTTTTATTATTTATAGTAATGTATATTTATAATAATGAACACGCTAATTTATTGAGGTATTGCTCTGGTTATGCAAATTCTTTTATTGATTGGGACTTACATTAGCCTAGGGTTTTTGTTAGGCACTTTGATCTAGAGAAAGCGTGAGAAAAGTGTGTTTTAAAATTCAAGTTATAATTCCTGCTGATTTCGTTGTGATATTATTGCGATTGCGGATATAAAAATAATAAAAAAACAAAATCCACGTAGAAGTCGCTGACACGTATATTTAGACAAAAGAACAAACGAACATCTGCTATTTATTACTCAGATTTTCATAGGTGTGAATGCAACTTTATCCCAAAACAAACTTAGGATAAGGGCACACGTTCCTTCCTCGCATGGATTAGTCTATAAATCCGGCTCCCGGTGCGGTAGTCAGTGTAAACATGGCCTAAAGTGCCGCTCTTCGAAGCCGCAGGCACAAAAAGTAGCTAGAATAAGTCTTTTATTTAATGTTATACTTATACTTTTTTAAATAATTAAATTGAATATTATTAAATAAAATTGATTTAATCTTGCCAAAACAACGATTGCAGTTAGATTAAACATCGGATTTATAAAATTGTATTTGATATAATAAATCCTTTTTGAAGGTTAAAATAATTCAAGACCAAACGGAACATAGATAAATGGATTTAAAAATTAACCTATTTTATCATTTTCAACTATTTGTACTACAAATAATCACAAATCAAATGGATAATAACTATTTTTATCACTCACTCGCAATCAATGTACATGTATTTCCGGCATAAATTAGCAACCAACATGTTATTTTATTTTTAAGCAATTATATTTAAAAATATGTTGGTATCGGCTGCAAAGTGTTTTAATAGCTAAATAGTTTAATTAGCAATAATATTCGTTTTAATTTCGTAAATTTCACTTTCTGAGTGCCTACCTTTAATTCCATGTAACGATAAATATGTCATCGCATCTAAAAACCGCAGAAAAATTAACTAATTAAAATGAAAACAGTTTAAAAATTACCATACGCAGAAAATCGGTATTATACAATTTTAATTAATTTGTTTTTATTAATTTTAGTCAATTTCTTATGAATGCATTTTGTCTAGTCTGAAACTACCCAATAGATGATTTTAGCTTAATATATTACAATTAATACGTAATGCTATATTGATAAAGGGGATCGTGACGAAAATTACACAACATTGAAACGATAATATATTTATTGCGCGTATTAAACTATCGATAATGAATCGTATGTCAATGTTTAGGGAAAAACTCGACGAAAATCTTATTTGTTATTTGAAGATAATTCATAATATCTTCTTGTTACTGGTTTTGTCTGACAGTAAATATGATATTGATTACCGTGTAAGGAGCAATTGTTACTACCAAGTAAAGATATTGTAACTTTGACTTTGCGGATGAAAAAATCCGAAAAATAGTTTAATTTTAATGTCTAACATTCGCGTGAATATAAGAAATCATTAGGCATATATTTTTAGAATTAACATAATTTCCTGTATTAAACTCAGTAGGTTTTTTTGAAATGGTCTTTTGAAATGTAGGAATGATCATTCAGCAAGTCACTCATTTAAAAGGAAAGCAAAACAAACATATATCTCATCTCTATCAATGCAGGGGAAGCAGAGGTGCAATCATTGCAACCACTTCTTAATATATTTTGTCCCATAATTTGATTGAGGGGGATCATATCACCATATCGGGCACAAATTCTTGACTCCGAGCTGAGACCTTAGGGTTTGCGATTGCTCATAAACTATAATCGGTGTTTTTCAGCGTTGATGACATGTCCTTCTTCAAAGGAGATTTAACTTTTATGGCTATACCCAGAGGGTATTCGACGTCTGTAGGTAATAGTAACTACTTAAGTACTATCAGGAGGACCGTCAGCTTGTCTGCCATCGGAGGCAATAAAAACAGTAAATATAAAAAAATAATCACAAGACTCCATTGATGACACTGACCTATCGTTATCTTGAGGCAATTTCACATCCTAATATCTCAATGTGATGACGCAACATGAAAATAAAGTGATTCCATTGTATATACCAGTGGTGAAAGTTGAAAATATTCAAAAGGTAACACGAAAAAAATGGCGGCTAATTTAATAGAAAACAATAACTAAGATACGTAACTAAGAGGGTAGCCAGTAGCAGTTGGTTTGTATTTACGCTTTGTCACTGCTATACGATGAATTAAAGTTTTCACAATGATTTCAATGTACAGGTTATCGACTAATCATCCAAAATGTGCCGACCAACAAACAGCGGGTCACGGGTCGCGCCCGTTCCAACAACGATATTGGTTTAATATTATAGATAAAGTGCGTAAAAAGTAAAATCGGCAACGAAATAAATCTCAATTTGTTAGTGACACATGCGAGCGGTGAGTGAACAGTGTTTTTGTTATGATTTTGTTATAATATGACGAGCCAATCTTGTTAATCGGTCTGTGACAGTCATGGAATAGTCTCCTTTAAAAACGGCATGTAACTTTCTTTAAAAACATATGTTTTAAATATAGAACTACTTAGAGATATCCGTGGTAGAGATTTTAAGCATCCTCTCTTAACTTTCATCAGAATTAATAAGAGATTGTAATAAAGGAGTTAGAAACTACAGTCGGCCTGTGGTCTACATAAAATTGACAACTTGAGTGCTAAGTAGAATTTATTTAGAATCATAATTTGAAAACTACGCAATTTTTATATATTTTATTCTAGAAATTAATATCAATTAAATTACTTTGGTTATTTAATACATCGTTCGGTTATCGTGTCCGTGTGTAGTAGCATTTGTAATATTCCTCAACGTTTTATCAGTTATTGCGCGTGTTTTAAACACATAATATTTTGCTTAAACCATTGGAATCAGCTTTAACCTTAAGTTAAACTGTAACAGCAAAAAAACTTGTTTGTTATTAATTTGTCAGTTAGGTATTAATGTTATCTTTTGGTTATGATATGACGAGCTGCTACAATAACTTAAAATGATCTTTAAAAATATTTTGATAAGTTTTTCAATCGTATTGGTTCGTCTTTTGATAATACTACTTGTTGTTGTTTTGTCCAAGTATTACGTATCTTCTGTAGCTGTTTAATCCTATTGCAACAATTAGTTTCTGTACCTAATCGTAATCCATAAATCCACAAACGAAAATATTTATTTTTTAGGTTTAAATTAGGGTTTCAGATATTTATGTTGGTTTAACATTATATTATATTATATTCACTTATATGTAAGTATGGATTGTTTGAACGTGTTGGCTACAAGCTTTGATGTAAAGTTTGGTTGAAAACTCCTACGAGCTGACGCAAACTAAGTTAATTTACATTACGTATTTGCTAACCACATAAAACTAATCATGTTAAAAAGCAGATGTCAATATCGACTATAAAAATTCAATTCCCCATCACTATTTCATGCCTCGATTCCCTAAATCACGTGACTAAAGCCATAACACGTATCACGTTGCCATTTACAACATTAAAATACTGTTAAACAATAAACAATTATTAAATACATCCAAATTAGAATAAAGTTTTTCAAATTACTGTAGGATGCATACACGACAACGTTGTTTGAACAATGACACTTCAAGAATTAAAAGATAAGCTCACATGGTATGCAAATAGAAGACGTTCCTAAATGCTATCTCGTACAAATAAGTGGGGCATAAATTAATCAGAGCTCAGCGCGATAGACAACACAAGTAATGCCATGGCAAATGTTACTATCGGGTGTTTCACGCTGTTTGTGTGCACGCACTGCCTCCGTATTCAACTTGAGGTTGTGAAAATTTCATATGTTTATAAAATTTATACTAGTTTATGGAATTAAAAGACGCGCATTTAAATATACAATATTTGTATTTGTATTTATTGAATTTATGACGTTATTTTGAAAATTGATGTTAATTTAATATTACACAAGTTCTGGAAATAATATAATCCTTTATTGAGCACCAGTAATTAAAATATAGTATTGTGGTACAACTTCCTGAACTAGGTTCTAATATTTATATGTCATGAGGCAGTTCTTTTCTTATATTTAAATATTGTAACAATAGTAAGCAGTGAACAGTTAGTTCATTATATTTAACAATATCCAAAATCTAGTTAGGGCGCTATAAGTTTAAGATGGACATAAATATTACATTTTTTTTCGTTATTAATGATTTACTTGATGCCTAAGGAGTATAAGCAAAGCTAAGAAAACGAATTGTAAAGTATAACACCATACAAAATATAACGAAAAAGAACCTGCAAAGTGAGAGACAATCTTGTGACCGCGTATTCCGTTTCCCGATCGTTCATAATTTTGTAAACAGTCCCCACAATAACATACTTTGAAAATTACTCTCTACATAATGCAATTCATAAGATTCCCTTTAGAGTTAGACAGCGCGACGCGGCTAGCAATACAGTTCTGCTACTCTTTGGATACGGAACCCTAAAAATACTTAGCAATGATCCACAAAATCATGCAGATGTAGGTGACACTGTAATTATACAAATAGAGACAAATCTACTGGGATATCAATGAATAAGTAGCTGTCAAGAGTTGAGCTTATTTATCTAGATAATTGTTACATACTTTATTTGTTTGCAGATCTTGTAATTCACGTGGTGAGGAGTATTAAGGTGTTGTGGCGTATTTTAAATGAAACTCTATTAGTCGCGTTTGTTAATAAATAATATGTAGAGTCACCTTTCTTGTTATCACATTTTTGAGTGATTTCTTATAAATATTCTTGCGATCTATAAGTTTCTGAAAGCTTTTCGGGATTTATTATTAAGGTAGTGTGATCGAAGATAGCCCGGTTCTCAAGGCTTACTATACATGTCTTTGTTTTTTTTTGTCTTATAATGAAAAAACATGAGATTTTTTTATTAATTGTTTTGTTATAAAATTTTATAACATGTGATTAGTTCAATATAATCAAAGGTTTTATTTATATTTTTTCATGAAACAATTTATGAAGATTTTAAGTTTAAGTGGCCATCAGTGGTACCTTTACCTTACAAGTTACTCACTTTGTTATCCAATAAAACTACGCTGCAGCCAGTCACGTGAATTAAATAAATGTTTATATTATTAGTGGAATCAATCGAGTTATTGACATAATCTGGGATGCAAGCTGATAGTTTTATTTATTCGGTCAAAATTCATTCATATGTTCTAATTCCCACATTCGATATTATTTATCATAGGAAGTTTGTATTATACGGTAAATAATAATCTCGATAACAGAATGAAGTAGCGTAGTATACTTTGTAGCAGAGACTGTGAAGTACTTTTCCTGTGGTTTCTGGGTTTCTGTATTTATTCGCTAGAAGAATATTGATGGGATTCAGAATATCCACTAGGCAATATAAGCGGCGATAGCCTTAAGAGTGAAACGGATTGTAGAGACTAATGTACGCAGGTTCAAAACTTAAGAGCAGACCTTTAATTTTTCTATAATTACACGTGTCTCTTATGAATTATCACCTACTTTATCGGTAAAGGATAGTGAGAAACATACAATGTGAGAAGTTCTCTAAAGGAATTTTGAAGGTTTGTGAAGTCGATCAATTCGCACTACGCCAACGTGGTGGACTCAGGCCTAATCCCTCTCAGTAGTAGAGGAGGCCCGAGTTCAGGAGTTGGACAGTATATAATAATACTGCTCTGATATTATATGTATTATATTTATGCTAAACAATGGATGCGATGTCACATAATTTATATATCTGGTATTCATTATAAACAAGAGAAAAGTTGCTATAAAAAAAGAGAAAATCAATCATTGACCAAAATTTTGTTAAATATGTTTTAACTAGTAATCCACAGTACATTCCCTAGGCAACAGTAATGATGTACAATTAATCTTTTACAACTCTTAGATACTAAGAATGTCTTTATACTAATTATAGTGATTAGACTATCGGTCGTGAGAAAATAAACAGAGATTTTGGATTAATGTATTGACGCAGCGATAACTTGCTGTATAAATCAATATTAACTAAGCATAGTACATAATAAAGACTGATAAGTTTAGTTTAATAGTTTTAATGTTAATTTGGAACGCAAAAAATATATATTTATATATAAATATAGGTGCGCGCGCACTGCGTTATTTAATTCGTTTGATACTTTCTTAGCTGTTGTTCGTGGCTCCGGTCGCTTGAAAGTCTCTTCTATGTAGAGTAGAGTCTGAGAGGGAGCCATGATACTCTTTAATTCATAAATTGCGTGTATGTAAACAATTATGCTTTTCATATCAATATCGATATTTAAATTATAGAAAATTTCCTTTATGTATGACTAGCTTTTGCTCCCAGCTTCGCTCGCGTGAAGGAGTTTTCCGGGATATTTTTTTCCGACTTACTTGATATCGTTGTATTAAGAGCAAATTACACAAAATTACTATAAATTGTAATCTATATGTTATTCTGATGTATAATCAATATTACTTTAAAGTTTCATCCAAATCCGTTCAGTAGTTTTTTCATGAAAGAGGAACAAACATATATACATCCATACATCCATTCTCACAAACTTTCGCATTTATAATATCAGTAGGATGTGTACAATCAAAATTATCTCAGGTATTACACGTATAAATTAACAAAAGAAAACGTGTATATTGAACGCTTTGCCTCATCATAAGTGTTTGGGGTTTAAGTTAATTGTTTACGTATTGTATTTGGGACGTAATTTAAATATGGGAGTAAGACGCCTCAGTAAACAAAATACCCGAATAACGAGATATTCTATAGTAAAATTCGAAAATGAATTTTGTTTTTGTTCAAAACTTTCTTTCACGCAGTTCAGACACTGTTATGTAACTGTTACTATACTTTGGTTTCACATCACGCGTACCGCATCGTTCCAGACACCTTTTATTTTACGAGTTGCCTTGGTACGCATTAAGCATATTCCCTTACGTAACTTGACTGCTATAGAATGTATCTTTCTCATTATCTATATATTGCTGAAGTTGTTTATAGGTAGGGTAAAAAATTAGTAGGTATTATGAAATTTATTGCCCTAATATATTATCAAGAATCACAGCTTCCTGTAACTAGGAATTAAATTACCCATTTTGAATAGATTCGAAGTAATGACCACATATATAAACACGTTAGATAAACCACCATATTTAATACATTTGTGCTGTTTAAACACTAGAATTAACTGCATAAAACCTTTGTTGAGTGAAAGCCGTCCTGAAAAAGCGAAGTTCCAAGTGCAAAGTACACGAATCACCACAAATAAATTGTGAAGTTCGGCGAACATATCCATTGTAATTGTACGCGGTAGCAGTGATTGCGGCAAGAGTTAACACATAATACATTACAGTTTGTGTCACAACACAATCAGGCTGCGCGGAGGACGAATCAGGCGCCGAGGAGCGTAATCTAGGTTAACAGGGGTCAAACGGCATCACAAATTCCAATACGATATTAGACGTATCTGTGGCGCGAATCAACGATTCTACGGACGGAGGCACGGACGCACGGACGCGCCGACGCACAGCACGGCCCTCGCTCCCCGAACATGCTAGTAACCGCTAACTAAAGCAGATCACACGATAATGACCCCATGCGATTTGCAATTGTTTTCATTCCTTTCACAGCTTTACAACAATGTTGAAACTCGAATTGATGACGCGATTTTTCTTTGGATCACCTTTTGCACTGAATCATAATAAGCTCCGCCAGTTACACATTATTAACCTTATTAAAACACTATCATATCGTCGGCAGATTCGCCGTTACGTGGTCAAATCGTCGTTCTGTAACAATATTCAATGAACATAATCAGTGCGGCGCATGAACGCTTTGTATCGACTGACGCAATGGACCAAGTGTCCAATTTGAATCTCGATTCGTCTTAAGTGGTTCGACTTTTCTTAGATTAGGTACATGACGATGTTCCATTTAAATATTAACATGTAATTTAGAGAATAAGATAGTATAGCTGATATTGAATGATCTTTCTTTACTAATTAGAACTGCTCTCGTGAAAATAGGGACATAACACCCAACGCCACAGATTAATAAATGCTCTGTCATTCAGCGATTTTTAATTTGATGTTCTAAAGGCCTGTTTCACAATATGTAAACCGAATAAATATAAGAGTCACGCTCTCATGCTCCCAAATAAATGGTAATAAAGACTATTTACATCAGCTGCTTAATCAATAGCTATCGAATAAAATTTACTTGAAACGTGAAACAGGACATAAGCCTTCTCCATGGTGATAGTATTTAAGACTAGTCATATAACCTACAATGAAGCAAGTGACACGTCTCGACTAAAAAAGTTGATCAATTTGTTTTGTAAGGTAATAGAGTTTCGGAGTTACATTGTATTAGAAATTGGCCAAGATGACAATCATAAACGGACATCTTATTTGAATGGTACCATGTCGAAGATTCTCTTCTAGTGGCGGTGATTTTAAGAGATCTCACTTTTATTATTTCTTTACCAGCAAAGTAATCTATAATACCTATTTTAGACGTTTGCAAAGGTTATTTGGTAAGATCACGCTCGGATCCTTCTTTACTGATCCTCTGTCGTACTGTCTCCGCAGTGGTTGCTAGGTTTGCAACATTGTCACATTTACGCAGCGTGATTTGCTGATTATTAGCACTAATAATTTTTCATATAAGACTATTTCATTGAGCGATGTGTGGATTGTAAAAATTGCCACTTTGTTCTATGACTATGTTATTAGCGAGGTGGTAAAAATAGAGACGATTTGCTATTTTAAGTATTTCAGTTCATATTATAGGTGTTAATGTACTATATACGACCAAATATGTAATCTATATCAATTCATGACGTAGAAAATTAATGTATTGGAAACGTTGGTTTTTGGGACTATTTTTAACTATGTACGTACTATTTCGAACGGTAAAACAAAAGCATCTAAATTGGTAAGTAAAGTGTTGATTTTCACGCAGTTCAAGTTGACCTTCGGTGTGAGTTTCTTCATGCTTTTCCTTATTGTCTATTTGTAATTACAGCCGCATGATGAAGGAAGTAAATTCATAATTTATTATTATCGTTAGAATTTCTTCGCTTTGAGCAATAAAAACCTATTTGTAACTAAAATATTTTGTGAAATTCTAAGTAACTAACAGTCCACAAAAGAACTCTTTACTTCACATTATACAAATAAATATTTTAAACATCGCTTTCCGCCCCCGGTCTGACAAACAATGCAGCACATTGTTTAGAGGAAACGCGCCGGAGACAATCGCAAAAATGATCCCTAAATGGCATAATATAATTTCATACATGAAAAAAGTACAGTTATATAATATAATGTAAATCATCGGGCCACTATTTCGTTCGGTTAGTTTCACATTGGACGCACGTCTGCCACTGAGGACTGCGCGCCATGCATACCCAACTGCATGCATGTATTGATGCATGCTTGTACAAACGCGAAATGTAGAATTCATTATCATCGTACCTTAATCGTAACTATGGGCTTTCGTCTAGACACATTGCCATAAACAAAGTGATTAGCTGATAATGGTATTGAAATTATCCTTACCGTTAGCCGCTGGACCTACGTGGCCAACATACTCAGTCTTTCGGCGCAGATTCCTTTCATTTTGATTTGCATTCATCAAGCTTATGTTCTAGACATTAATGATTTATCGTCGGCGTCCTTATGGGGCTGATAATGTACTATTTTGATTGGTCTATTAAGGTTTAGTGCTATATAGGCATTCGTTTTAGTTACATTTCATTAGTGCTCATCCGATGTTCGCACGAGTGGCTCAAGTTTATTACAACCGTTCTCGTGTAAGTGTTAAGGTTTTACACGTGTCTTATCTGGATATCTGATTCTGAGGATTTTATGTTGTAACTTGTTGAAACAGCTTTATAAAATTTATGTAAATTTACTTGATTAAGGGGTTTTGTTGAGTTGCTAAATGGAATAACGTAAAATAGCAAATATTATAAAGAACTTATTCAGTCATTTTATTTAACCTCTCCTGTTTCAGACGTTATCAGCCGAGCTACGTAGAAGTAAGACACCTCCGCGGCGGTCTCCTGAGGAGCGTGCGGTACCGCGCCCTCCTTCAGCACCGGTACATCACGAGAGGAACCCTCACACACCACACCTATCTCCTAAGAAGGAAGCCTTCAATAACCTTCTCAATAAAGGAATATCGGGTAAGTCGACAGTTGAAAATTTATAGTTACGTTTTCTTTTTAAAATTAGGAATAACATGTGTTTCTTTTTTAAATGATTATTGACTAGGAAAAAGATAAAAATAAGTTATTTCACTTATATCAAATAATTTATATTTAGCTTTTTAATTTCCTTAAAATTAAAATAATAAATAGGATTTTAAAAAATTTAAATTATGCGTAGGTACGCACATACATACATACATAGGTATGTAGCTTGAGTAGTCATAGTAGGAGTATCGAAGTCTAGACCCGGCGTCAGAGCGCGTGTCATTTTTCTATAGAAATAAAATATGATTACGCTAATAGACTACAAGGTAGGCGCAGCAGCGTCGCTACAACGCGCAATAGATAAGACCTTCGATAGAATAACTTACTTTTCGGCTGGTTTTATTTTTCTACGAAACTCTCTTCAGTCGACTCCGTATCGACTGTTCTTCAAATTTGCGGCCTGTCATCTCTTTAATGTGTTTTAATAATAACCTACGTGGTTATAGGTTATTTTTACTTAGTTTCAAATGTTTTTTTTTTGTTTTTTAATCTCCGTCGGAAAAAGAGGGGTTTTATAAGTTTAAGTTGTGTATTTATATGTCTGTAATATCAAAGTTCCCAAACGAATGTTCCGATTTTGATGCGGCCTTAGTGCTTCCCAACAATTCTCAGTAATTTGTTGAATATAAATATACATATATATTTTATATTGCGCGCAATATAATAAATATTAATAACGTTATTCTAATAGCATTCGTTTCTAAATATTTGTATTTTTGTAATATTAATTTGCATAATTATTCGTAACCAGTGTCGATGTTGGATTAGCCGCATGAATAACATTATTTAACAATATTTTGACAGATAATCAATATATTTTTTATAATGCTACAAACGGGTAATCCTTCTATAACATCTTACAATATATTATGTTGATTGAACATTATATTATAAATTGATCTCATATTATTCAACATTACAAAACTGGATATTATGCTATTCTCAGTATTTTATCAAATGTAACAATCTTCTATTTATTATAGGATAAATTTATGGTGTACAAAAATTAACCCCAAATTAAATACTAATTTAGGCTTCTGATTGAACCATTAAGCCAGTTACAAACTAAGAACTAAGCAAGTTAGTTTAGCTTAGCTTGCATAGCTGACATATTTTTCAAACTGGTGTACATACAAATTATTTAAGCGTTATTCGTCGCGAAAAAAAACATTTAAACTAAGCTATGTGTAATTTTCTTAGCTATGCAAGCTAAGCGTAATTGACTTAGCTTAGCTTTTCTCTTGCAACCAGCACTCGTATAAAGCTCTAAGGAATTAAATCAAATGCGCTTAACATCACCTTTTAATATAATCGGATCGACGGATCTATATGTTTCAAACTTTGACGATTACAAAATCATCGAATCGATTCGTAAATAAACTCGATTAAAGAGACCAATAGCGCGACAAATAGTCGCAAGTCATAAGCCGGAGACACACGCGCGACCGCCTGGTTACAACTTACAACCGGCACAGATTTATTCCGAGGCACGCGCACTCCCCTCGGCGTCTTTGTCTAAGCCCCGGAGCTCATCTGCGCGTTAATCTAATGCCATAATTGATTTAAACATTTCACACGAATCGTTAAAGCCAACATTTTTAACATCGATAATAAAACTATTAATTAACTCATAAATATTTATTACAGTTTGTTTGGACATGTGTTTACGACGTATTTATGATAATGCCGATATCAGGCTTAATTGTACTTAAAAGAATCGGCACGGAAATATACGCGAGTTTTAAATCGGCGATCATTAAGCAACTGTATTTGTTTGTTCGTATTGCTATCTAAACATCGTGGAGTAATCCAGTGCTTTGTGTACTTCAATGTTAACGAAACGGTCCCCTAAATCCAAGCAGCTAATTTCACGACCAGTTTGCCGCGGCGCAGCGCATGAAATCCAAAATGAGGCGAATCCATCGGCTTCCCATAGAGCACCGGTCTATAATACCCCGCCGTTTATTCCCTACCTAATAATTTTCCATTCATTCTCCTCTCTTTATGAATCATAATCTCTAAATCTCTGATGGTTGTGCGTCTCGCTCTGGCCAATGGTTTGGATTTCAGTCTGTCTCGCTTTAGTTCTTTTACCCCTTAAATCTAATCCGGGACATCCCGTCTGGAGTAAGGCCCGTTCAAAGAACAAGCCATAGCACAAACGCAATAATTCCCACACATAATATAGGTAGTGCACTGAAGAAGTTATGAACTTTATAACTTATTGAGTTAGAGAGAGTACAGTACACTCTAAGTTTAAAAATCATCGAACACTTATGATGGTTTTCAACAAAAATCCAGGTTTTACTTTTCTGAAGTTTGATCATTTTGTAATCTAGTGGCAATGTAGAGAATGCGTAAGTATTTCTGACTGAAACTATAATGTTGCCCCTGCGAAGAATTGCCTTAGAGTAGTAATAGTGGCCTTAGAGCGTTTAAAATTTAAATTATTTTGTTTGACTACTTATATGTTGTTTTTTTCAAGAAGAGAAATATCTGCGTTCATTTAGTAACGCAATAGTAAAATGACCCTGTATAACTTAGCTGAAATACTGTACTCTTAATTGTTATAGAAACACTTATTTTAATTTCATTATTTTGAAAAACTGAATAGGTAATTTAGTATTAGATTTTGATGTAACATTGATTGATCTGCAATATAATTTGTGTATATAATTGCAAGGTTATTGTATCCAAAGGTCCGATTAATAAGTACATATCTAAAAACAACTCTAAAATACATTCAATTCAGTTTAAATTTCACAATCACATAAATATGTAAACGACTAACGGAAGATTAGTGATTACGTAAAATCGAACAGTAATGGATTACCGAGGTGCCGGTAAAGGCCGGTGTGTTTAATTCCTAATGCCTAATCGGCCGTTATAAATCATTATTAATTTGGAATCGTCTCGGCCGTCGATCCGTGCCGATTAACGATTGCACAATGCCCGCCGGATTACACTCCGTGTTCTAGATATATCTTTTTGTCAATACGTACCTGGGTAGCGTTGGCACAAAAATTTCGTTGGTTTGTTTTATTTTTTTTTGTGTTAAATGTATTTTTAAGCTACACGATCATAAAAAATGTGACTTCATTTGGTCATCATTTTGATTTGGTCATTAAGCTAAAATGATTATAAAAAATGTGACTTGTTTCGACTTTTAATTATTTTGATTTGATCACCAGCAAATTTCAAATTGATTAAAGTTGTTTATAATTTACCAATAATAATCCTATAGAACTGAAGGTGCTATTTATTTATTTCAACAGACTAATCTTGGAAAACAGTGTTCTTATTTTGAAAAAATATTTATATTAGGATGCATTGATTATACATATTATACATTATATACAGAGCAAATTTTTACACAGGCTACAACATACAGAAACTAGTGATAATCAAAAGTAGTTACTTAGTAAAATATTAAGACTTATACAACATTTTACATATCTATTATCTACAAGCCCGTAGATTTCATCATTGACCAGAATCCTGTCCGCATTCTGCCGGACACCGCGGGAAGATACAAACGGCATTTTAAATCCGTTTATGCCTACAGTACGGCGCGATTAAGCCGGTTTTATAAAGATAAGCCGATTAATATTTTTTATTGTATCGTATTATTTCTTTTATTTTGTGCGTAAGACATAACGTGTGTAGTTATGCACAGCTTTATTGCTAATATCAACGGTATATCCAAAAGATTCGAATGTAAATTATGTATAATATACATGTTTATGGCTTACGCGAGACTATCATCTGTTAAAAAACAATATTTGGACATAAAATCTTGCTCGCCACAATCTATTATCAGATTTTATATTTTATTTGTGGATTTTTTGTGGAATAATCTTTATTAGAGATTTGATTGTCGGATTAAGTTGAATGTCAGTTTTTTATTTAAGATAAGCATCTGTGATGCAATGTAGAACAACGATGTTTTAAATAACTATAACACTATTAAGATTATTAGCAGGTTACTAATAATATTAGCTTGTTGGGTTTTGTTCTAAAAATATAATATGGAGCTTTTTGTGAAAACTTATTTTATAAATATTTAATTTCATTCGATTTCATCAGTCTGGTGACAGTCTACATCATGGCGATGGGTTAAGTTCCAGGTTCAATCTTTGAATGTATAATATGTAATTGAAATAGTTTAGTCCTAAAATTTTAGTAAAAAGGATTTCGCAAGTACTAAGCCTGAATTTAAGCTCAATATTATTGTAGAATAATATACTTCTCACGCTCGCAGAAAATCTCCATTATCGATTTGTTTCATCACTATTAAAGAAAGTACACATCGAAAGGAACAGTCAAAGTCAGATGTAAAGTATAGCGTGATGAGTGTTGAGTGTCGAGAAGTGTAAGCTCCAGCGAATATTACTAGGGACGTAACACACGCGAGGGTAGCGCGGCTTTATCTCCGGGCGACACAAGGCTGATCCCGGCCGGATGATCCGGATGAGCGCCCGATCCCCGCGTTCTTGTGTGCGTGTGTACGTGTGGATATCGATTCAATAGTGATGGACTTTCGTTATTGTTCTGTGCAAATGAATGATTTTTAAATTTGGAACTCTTGATGTGTTCGAAAAAACGTGTTCCATTTTTAATTTATGTTTTTTTTTAACACATTCATTTAACCAGTATTAATAATGTTCATGCTTGGAAATGGTATTTGTAATATTGAACACTTATAAGTGCCTTGTGAAAATTATAGATAGTTAATCAGGATACCTGTCATCTTAGCTATAAGCGTTAGCTGACGAATTTATTGATTTGTTGCATACATAAGTGTTTGATAAATTGTTAATACAATAGCAGTGGTTAGGTACGAGCAAAATAAGAATAACATTGTTTAAGCCGGAAATTTTTACTGGATAAGGTTGGTCAAATTTATTATTGATTCATTTTATTTATTTGTGTAGATTTATGAACATACACAGGGGAACTGATCATTATTATCTCTGTATATTGTATTAACAACTAGGTATCTAATTGTTACAAATCCATTAAATTCAATTACCGCTATTTATTTTACGGGCCCAGCAAAATGACCCTGTGATGATAAGTGGAATGGGATCTAATAGAATGTCGACTGACGAGAGATGATTACCCCTCGGCAGTCGATAGAATTATGCCGGCCTGTTGGAACCGGATATACACAGGCAGATCCAAGAACGCGACACACTTACGTGGACCACTATGGTAGGTTTTAACACCTTGTGTACGGTGGTCGCTATCCGGACGGATATAAAATATATCCTACCACCAGTGAAATTATTATTGTGTCTTCTACCAATATGTATAACGCGCATTGTCAACATTGGTTAACGACAGCAGCATATTTTCTACAATAATTCATCTAATTATACTTCAAAATCGTATCCGCAGTGTTTTCTACTGATCGTAAATAATATTGCTTTTATTAATATGCATAATAAATCAATATTGGCAATAACCAGGAGCTGTAATTATATCCGTGCATTGATTTATTCGTATCTTTATCTTCATATTGCAGTTTCTTTTCCTCTGTATTGCAATGAACATTACGTATCGCTCTTTCCTTAGATTTTTTATATTTTTTTTGTTTTAGCTACTAGTTGTTATCCGTGCATTTGGAGAGTTCTTTGTATAATATATCAAAATGTACCTCCTCTTTGTCCTCTTTTATATTAATTATTAAAAAAAAATCAAATTATCTTTTGCTCGCGTCTTTGCCATGTGAAGGAGACTTCCGGGATACATATCGAGTAACTGGATATGTATCGTTATATTGTGACCAAATTACACAAAATCACAATAAGTTGTAGCCTATATTTTATTCTGATGCATAACCAATATTACTGTAAAGTTTCATCCAAATCCGTCAAGCAGTGTTATCGTGAAAGAAGAACAAACATACATACATCCATCGTCACTAACTTCCGCATTTATAATATTAGTAGGATACATCAAACATCTCGACCCGCGATTCGAACCCGAAACCTGACCACGTTATTTCAAACCCGCGTAATACAAGTTCGCCATGGTCCATGTCCGTTCCAGCAGCGCAGTAACATTTCGCAGGTATCCAGATCTGCGGGCGTAATCCGGCTTAGGTCTGATCCACACGTGCGGCTGTACGGTGTATACGCTACATTAATATTGTCCTAGTCTTAGGTGCCTTTAGTTAAATGGAATTGTTTTTTGAGAGTCTGGACATTTTTGTGAATGTCTTGTTTTAATGAAAGATTTATTAGCAAAATATACGGTAACTAGTAATTATACTTTGGAGTGATGTGAGTTCAAAGTTATTGAATTATCCGCGTAATATTTATTCTGTGTAGGTCTCTCATATGTGAGTGTCCGCCTGGGTAGGTACCACGGCAATGTCTCTTTCTACCGCCAAGTAGCAGTGTGTAGTTACTGTTGTGGTTCAGTTTGAAGGACATTGTAGCCAGAGTAACCTCTGGGCATAATAAGATTTAACATCTCATGTCTCAGGATGGCGAGCGCAGCAACCAAACAATACTTTGGAATTCAAAGTGTTTGATAGTGCTTACTGTTTATGGGCGGTCGTATCGCTTACCATCAGGCGAGTGGTAAGCTCGTCTCGCCATTCAAAGCCATAAAAATAGGTAATACTGCGCAATTATCATTATGTTTATTATGAAATAAGTCTTGCCGGATCGAGCTAATTTCTATTTTAACCGACTTCAAAAAAAAGGAGGAGGTTAACAATTCGACGTGATTTTTTTTTCCTAATAGATCCATTAAACCTTCTTAAGATACTCCAGTCTGAATTATCCCGTTTCATGAAATCTATTTAAATTTGAGCAATGTCATAAGTTAAGAGAACACTGCCGAATACATCTAACTCGAAGCAAACACTTGGGTCTTGCTGAAATTTTTCCTCGGTGTACGGAACCTGCGGCTTTTCGTTACTCAGCCGGCCCATCGCCCACTGCGCCACCGGATGCTGTCAATTTGCCTTGTTTTTCAACATATATTTTAGTTACCCATGCAAATGAACTACCGCGTTGATCTGATCCATTGATATGTATGTCAACGTTTTATTAATCACATTCCTTCACCAACATAATCTTTTCATCTCCAACACATTTTATTGTTGTCATATTTAAAATCTATTCAAATACAATATAAATAGTTGGTCATTAATTATGCAAATGAACGATGAGCGAGCTTGCTGATAATCGGGGTGGGCATCTTCTCTTATACAGCTTTAATTAGATGATATTTCCATCGTTTATTATGTTCGTAAATTAAATTCACTATTAATCGACGCTCGCGCTTGTTTTTTTTACGATTTCTATGATATGGGTTGATGATAAGATTTATTTTAGATTTATAAATGCGGATATTCTAATTGTTACTGCTGCAATCGGTGACGATTTAAGTGAAACTTGACATTTTAAAACAGTTCTTTATAGCTATTTAGGTGAATTAAATCGGTATAAATTTGTTTTAAATGGACATATATTTTTTTATTTTTAAATTATCGTTGGAATATTGTGTCATCTAGAATCAGATAAGATAAAAACAAATTTAAATGTCGTCATAACTTAGTTGTTACTTGTAAGTACATTGTCATTGTTGCGATTTATTATCAGTAAGTATAATTTGTTCGTCATTATGATCGTGACTTTTATTAACATAATATTGTTCCCCTACTGTTAAACATTTATCTGTAGTACTGTAAGATTAATTCGCTTGAACTTCAAGCGAAGGAGTCTTATTAGTCCGCCTTACTAATAGACAAGCGACTTGCCTGTCTGTTCATTCTATCGTCTTATAAAACCTTAAGGAAACACTAGTCTTTTAAAATAATTAAAACAGGTTCTAAACCAAAAGCTAAGGACAGGTTTTGTTTCCTAAATAATTAACACTGTTAAAAAAAGCAGAATATTTTTTGTAACCGGCTCTCGTTTATTCAAAAATCGAACCTTGTTTTCATTAACCAATTTCTTTCTTAATAATTAAATCCAGTATTATTTTTAATACTTTAAAATAGTAAAATAAAAAGGAAAAATTCATCAGTCACACTTGAATCAATCCATTGGTTAATCATGAAGTTCATTATCAGTACATTAAAAACATAATATACAAACTAAATTAACAACGTAAACAAACCACATTATATAAATTACGTTATAAATCCTCAGGCAAGTTATTCAACGAAATCCGGATGAGAGTAATCCGGTCGGAGATGTATCCCGGCCGGTGGGCAGCCGCCGCCTAATCTCGGCTGATCCGGATCGAGAGCTGTACTTAGCCGTACGTACGTGTGTGTACCGCGCCTTAGTTCTACGTGTTGGAGCTCCTCAGCTTTGTTACGCGATGGTTTACGTTAATACTTGTGCAGTTTCCAGTCGGGTTTCGATTCGTGATTATTTTTATGTGTACATTTGTTAAAGAAAGAAGAAAGAAAGGAAGAAAATAAGTTATTGCGGTAACACTAAACATATATTATAAGTATTAACAATAGTAATGAATTAATGTTAGTAGTTTAATATGAGAACGTACGCGTATATTTATAGATCTTGTTCGGATTGCTGGTCTGCCTTGTAATGGCCAAGATACCCGATACAACATATAGGTACTAATATGTGTGAATGAGGTCTTCAAATCCTTCTAATGATAAGTATTTTCCACATATATTTTACATGTAGGGAAGTCGACAAAATCGAGTTATATGAACCGTTCGCTACTGCTGCTTTGCAATATTTTCAAATTCTATAGTTATTTTTACGGGAGACATCAAGTTTTTTTGTTAACAAAGGCTTATTATAGATATTTCTAAATATAACAAAATTTTATTTTCGTGCAATTCGGCAAGTTTTTGAAAGTGCTCGAAACATTCACTTCCTTAGTTGTTTCTTTCATGAAATAGTGTAGATCATGAAAAAGTGTAGGATTTTTTACATATAGAAGTAAATTATATGTCACCCATGTCAATGTGCGGTACGGCGAAGCTCTGACGATATGAATTTTCTAGTTAAGTAGATAGTAGGTCTCTTTAATGCAATTTTGCATCTCTATTTCTACTATATGGTGTGTAAACTGTAAATTCAATTAAATAGATTCTGTTTTTGTGTAAATTCCGATAGAAATAGATAAAAATTTAAAAAAGCCCAGTTCAACGACCCCCACATCAATCATTTTTTTCAAAATCTTCAATGGTTGGACATAGTTCCATTACTGTATTATAATAGTATAGTTTTGTATGATTTCAATGTTTTGCTGTGCCGTTGTACCGTGAGATTTAATTTACTTTGTAGGGGTATCAACGGCGAATATGGCAGCGATATATTTTTTAAACTTAACACAATATAAATTGATCCAAGTTTTATTGTAGAAACGGCCACTTTATTTACGGAGCCAATACAAATTCGAATGCACTACCGTTACATTTCTGTGCACTTCTATTAGTGTGAATGTCAAAAATAACACAAAACCGACGTCACCGTCTTTTTGTTCAACTTTGTCGTTTATTTCGAGTAGAAAACCATTTCAGTTGGTAAGAACTGAACGTGTTATTTATTTTTTACAGTGATTATCTTTATCATTCTCGGTGAATATTGACGTGGAATCGATTATCAACATTTTAAATTACGAACTTCTCAAATCAAGACTGGTGGTGCGGTGTGCGGGTAGCGAGGCCATGGGGGCTTCAATCAATCATCTCGAGATAATCTCGCGCTCATGTCCGAGGCATGCACTCGGCTTAACGCACACAAACAAGGCTCGTAAACACACGTCTTACAAATTAAAGACGTACGACGTACGAGTTTGTTGGTTCGTTTGATTCAAAGTTAGTATTTGTCTTACCTGTATAGTTTAGTGTTAGTATTGGTATAAGATTAAGTAATTAACGATATTATATCGATATCAAACTTCGTTGAACTCAATAATCCAAATTTTCTTGCCAGTATTTGCTATCCGGTTTCCAAAACGACTTGTCATGCTTGATTAAAATTGTTAAAAAAGCGTACTTTACTTTACATTCGGATAATACGGCTCATAATAGCTACTTTGTGATAAAAACTAACTCAACTAAATTGTATATCGTAATACAAATCACAAGTCTAATTTGGCCCAAAAGCCGCGACAACACGCACATTCGGCGCGACTTAATCCGGCGGCAACAACAGAGAGACGCAATCAGCTGAGCCACTGATCAATCGATAAAAAATCCGTGCCGGCCGGGCCGCGGACAAATAACCGTGGCCGATGCATGGTTACGGATCATCCGGACCATTTGTCAAGATTAGGCTTAAAGTGGAGGCGCGCGGATTGCCTTTTTACTGCGCTGCCGTGCCTAGTGAGCGGGCATCTTTATTATGTACTTTATATGTGTGTGTTTGTAATGTAAGCTGAGTTTAATCTGAAGTTCGATTGTTCTATATTTGAATTTAAATAACGAATATTGAAAAAGTAAAACCATATTGTTATAGTATTAACTGTTTTCATTATATTCAAAGAGTTGTAAGATTATATGTATAGGACATTGGGAAGATTGTCATACTAAAATTTTGCGCCCATGCGGCGCTTATTCAGTCAACCGTGAAATAGCAAAACACCAATATGAAATACTTCATATTTCTTTCCATATTATATGCACATGCTATTATTGTTTCTGTAAATAACATTTTTGTATTAATATGTAAGGACGCTGTGAGATCTTCTCACATAGACATTTCAAATAAGACGACGACTTATCACCAATTGGTAACAAGTTTTGCCGCCTAACGTCTTTCATTATATTATACAATCTCGTAAAACTTAAGATATAAATTACCATAGGCTTGAATTGTTTAGACGTTCATAAAAACCATAGAAGTGAACAAGACCTTGTTCCCTCGTCTCATCGGGACCCCGTCTGGTTGGGCTTAGGGACTGCGCGCCCTTAACAAAATCTTAATCCCTTCAAAGGGTTAGTAATATTATCTTATTACACTCGCAAGAAATAAACCTTTAATTCACGTCGCTTCCTTTAAAATTATGGCTGCCAGACAGTTTTACGGGCATGAAATTAATAATAAATTTAAGGGATATACGTATAAAGTGTTTGTAATTTACTTAGTTAGTTGATATTTATAATGAGAATAATGCAATTATTGAGGTGTTAATACAAATGTTTATTTTTCTCATATTACCTGATTGCACAATTAATTTGTGAAAATGGCAAATATAGCACTTTACATTCTAGATACAGATCTGACTGAAATTATTTGTTATTTTAAAAACACAAATAAAGGTTTTAGCAAATAAACGATACAAATTAATACTGGCCATATTTAGAAAAAAATAAACAATAATTCCCCTAGTTATTCAGTTCACTCATAAGAGGGATCAAGGCAGCTGTTCGCGTCTCTATACAGTTGGTAATCTGGTGACGTGCGACATAAACGTAAATTTAGCTTCAATCGCGTATTCAAAGCCCATTAATCGCGGATTCAGTGCGGACGCACCTTTAATGTATGCTCATGTTCCAGGGATGCGGTGTTAAAATATTTCTAGTTCCATATTTGAATTTCAAATTAAGTTTTTTTTTAAAATATGCCCTTTTTAGGTACTGCATGTTGTCTATGAGTACTTACTATTAAAAATGTAGAGTATAGAGCCAATGTAACACCTTTACGATACTTTTTTTGTAATCAACTACAAATATTTAACTTCCATTAGTAAATTACCCTCAATCTTTAGACAATCTATTTGGGAATAATGTAAATTTTAAGTATGTAAATTAATTAATATATTATTCCTTATTTCTATAATTCATTGAATATTAAATAATGTTTCTATATGCCCTCAAAACTAAATCTTCAATAATTCATAATTTAAAATCAATAAAAACGTCTACCCTAGGGTTGTGCGGTAACCCTGCAAGATAAATCCGAATCTACATGCACACATCGGACGACCGCTACCGGTGTATCTCCTGAGATCTGATAAGATTCAAATAAGGGATTAGAGAGGGACGCCGCGAGGATTTGCGCACATCGCCGGCGAGCCAGAGAGAGATAGACAATGGGATTATCTTCCGACGGACCGCGCCAAGTGTCGACGTATAACCTACCTTACATACATATGTGCACTCTAAAAGTATACGTTCGGATGGCGAATTAAATGCTATAATCTTTTCCCTTTAGAATATCATAACGGCCAGTATTAAAAATTTCCTAAACAAAGAAAAAAGTTTACAGAACGATTATAATAAATATAAGAAAAATTATTAAAATCGAGAAATTGAAACAATATCATTCGAATATATTGGTTTTAAAAGAACGAAATATTAAAAAAAAACAATTTGCGAAAATGTGTATTACAACACGCTCTCAGTCACACGTCAGCAGTTGGTAATCACTAGTGGCGGATATAATAGGATTTAATATTTTTAATAATGTACGCTGATACAAAACGAAATATTCGCGTGTTTTCCGAATGCGGGATTACGTTAAGGCCGGATAGGTGAATCCCGGAATCACGGATTGCCACATGCCTTTTTCGGGATTTTCTCACCCGTGTACTTTCTATGGCCACTTTTTTCATTACCGTCCGGCATATAGGTAACAAATCAGGTGTTTGAATAGTGTATTGTGTGAAAACTTCACTTTTATTACAAACTCTATTAAAAATTATTTTGGAGGTAACAGGCAGGTAGGTATAGATGTTTCTTAAAAAAAGAGTTCTTTTGATTTAAGAATGTTTTGAATGAAGTATAATATTATTCTGCCATAGTTGCCCTTTAAACGTAGTTTCGTATACTTAAAGTTATTATTTAAAAATACAACTTTCTTAAGCTGATCGCGATTCCGTTTCGTCGCTTAGTATAAACAAGTTTAAAATATGTCGCCAATTACGTATAACGTTCATTCAAGTTTTGCCAATTCCATTCATACACGTCTATATTTAACTGGTTTGGCCGCCATATTGCCGTTTTGAGGAAAAATTATGCAAATGATAAACACTATTGGACGTGTGATGTGTATTTATGAGATATTCTCGTTATAGATGAGGCTGTTAATTGTTATAGACTTGCTGTATACTATGGGAATTGTTTCCTTTAGGGAGTATATTAGTTTTTTTTTCTTATGAATGCCGATTGGATTGAGTCTATTTGCTGATAGTAGTCACGTCTGTATACTTACTCTAGCACCATACTTTAATACTATTAGTTATATGGGAACTGCGTTCATATATTATAAGTCTCGTAGGAACCGCTACATATACATAAAGACTTCATCTCCGAAAGGGTAGTCAGAAGTGCATCCAGAGCAATCACTTTTCGCTTATGTTCGTCCCGTGTGATAGGTGGCGAGCTTACGCCATATCGGACACAAATTTCAGACTCTGGACTGATATTAAGCAGAAATATTCCTATCCGACCCAAGGGTCGAACCCAAGACTTTAGCACTGTAGTCGTGCCGTAGTATAACTACGCCACCGAGGCACTGATTGCCTAAACTCATAAGCATCTATTTCAAATATGTTTTAGGTTCGTTTATTTCCCTTCGGATTTAAAGGAGCTAGTATTTTTTTTATTGGTCCATTGTTGAAATGAAATTTACATTATTTAGATTCCGTCAATATTAACTCTACCACCAGTTCGGAAAGCTGTTCTCATCAAAGAAAAACGGGAAAGACATTCTAGTATTGCTCTTTTCAAAATAATTTTAAGGCATACACAGTACATGATACAGAGAAAAAAATAGAATTGTTTTTTTTTATATTGTTTTTTTTGGAGCAGTTCAGTTGTATTTAATAGACAGCAGGGTCCTAATGTTAGTTTGGACTAGGGAAGCAGTAGTGCCAAGAATAAGCTTTGAATTCGACCCTTATAAAAACAAGGAATTCATGTTGCTTTACTAAAAGTTAAAATAGTCATTGGTTCTTTAAGCGTAGGTACAGCTGCGGAATTAATTACTTTAATACATTTTTTTAATGTTATGTGAGCTTTATCCTCAGTATTGTATAGCTTGGTGTTGTGAATTTGTCCTTTAAATCACCACACTAAGCTACTATAATGTGTTATCGGTTGCATTTTTACAAAGTAGCGTTAAATAAGTCGTAAAAAGTACAAAAATCGATCACTCCAATACGTTTCATTCATTTTTTCCGTTTCGCCGAAGTAATCCGCCGGCTTATCTTTAGCTTGCAGTAGAAAGCTACCGGATCAGCGTATGTGTTGTAAAATGTACCGTAATGTTAAAGTTTTAAGGGTTGTTTTTGATTTAACATACGATGGGAGTACAATAAGAAGTAGTCAATGAACCTTGTAGGGCAAAACCACGACCTACGGCAGGGTTCGAGGGTTGTCTTCAAATCTTTGCTTAGCTGTTCGTTGTTTCTTTTAATTATTTTAGAACGAATTTAGAAAATTTGTATTAGTATAGTCAATGCGTATCGCACAAATGTTTTTGCAATTGATATTTAGTTGATTGAGTTTGAGACTTTTTGTGACAGGCAAAAGATTGAATGCATTGTCATCATAAATTTTCGGCGTTTGTTATTGATTCATGATGTTAAATTGTAGGTCAATAAATGAAACTAGATACTCGCCTTAATTTCTGTTAACATTGTGCTAAAAATCATCTATTAATAAGGAATATTTTTACCAAAAATTTTATCCCAATTTTTTTTATCTTTTTCGTAATTTTGTGCTAATATGGCACCCGCGTGCGTGTGTTTATAACTGAAAGTGTGATTATGCCGTCGCGACGAATTCCTATAAGTATCTAATAAATATGATAAATTATATGAATTCTGAAAAATATCTGATAGATAATATGATCTTAAAGTAGTAGTAAAGTCATTGTGACGGGTAAAATTATAATTACTTTTGAATGTTCTTCGAAAATTACACTTTTTTATTTTACATCTAGAGTTCTAGTAACTTACTGTAAAATATAATTTTCAAGAAGATAATAATGGATTTTCATTTAGTAACGCAAAGTCAAAATAACCCTGTATAAAATATTTTCGTTGGGCTCCAGTAATTTGCAATTAAACGCAACAAGGGTTTAATTGTACCTAACTTTTAGGTTAAGACATACATAAAATCATTATGTAAAACCGTGGTATTGCTCCGGTGGAACCTATCATATTCGTGTACATTTAACCAAACATAGAGCAGCTCTATCACGCCTACACATTGAATATAGAAACACCGCCCTACACTCATATTATCGATTTGCATTACAGTTTATTCAAGTCTTCTCCATATACTTGTCCAAACACACTCGAATGTGCTTTAGATTTTTTTATGCGATAGGATTAGTGTAATTAGTATGCATGAGGTCTTCTTACGGGTGTTTGCACCACAAAGGATCCGTAGTTGGGGAGACCTTAACTAGATTATCGGTTAAGCTCAAATAAAATTTCACAAATCCGTTGGAAACTAACGAATTAAAACCTTTTTTGTCATTAGTTTGATTTTTTTTTATGCAGCCGGTTGTGTTCGAAATTCAAGTTTTATATTGACAAAGGTTTTATTGTTACCTAAGTTTTGTCGGTTTTATGCACTTGTTGAGTATTTATTGCATGCTATTGTAGTTAAGAGTAATTCTAATTATATTTATAATATCCAACCGCATAAAGTTGTTATTAGGGTAAAATGTTGTAATATTACGTTCTTTAATTTGTGAAAACCTGCTAATATACGAAGTGTCAGTTGGTATTGGAAATAAGAAACGGTGACCACGTTTTCGCAATTTTAATTTATTATAACTAACTTAAACATATTCAGTCTTACTTATAAAAATTTCGTAAAGCTATGTTTAGCTAACATTCGCGTAAACATAAGAAATCATTATATAATATTGCGTCTGAAGTTAAACCGCAACTAAACAAGATAAGTGGACGAAAATATTTTAGGCTCCATTTTAATAACATCGAAAACTGTCTGTCGTACATGCGCGTCCGGTCGCAGCTCGTTATGTAGGATATAAATATTTTATTTGGGGATAAAGCCGGGACCCACGAATAATCCCGCGTGGACGAGTACAAAAAGAGATAAGCCCCTAGTACGATTAAGTGTTGAGTTTTGTGCGATATACGTGTTGTTTAAATGTTTTTTTATCGCGTAACTAGAGAGTATGAGTATTCACCGGTTTGAGTGAGATTAGAAGGTCATGTTCTGGCCGCTGTTTTTTTGCTTTTAGTATCATTTTAAGTGAATGGAATGAGAATTGATTGTAATGGTTAATCTCAGTTATTAGATTAATATTATCTATTAAGATATCTGTTTATCAGTTTGACTGTATACTAGTAAAGGACCGCAGAAGGAATCAACTACACTCAATTGTGTGCAAGATTGCATAGAGATGCACTGACTCACCTTAATCCAAACGCAAAAAAATATTATAGAACTTTCTTCATATGAACTATTGTATGCTACACATTTTAAATCTTACGTCTATATAGCAAAGGCTGATTTTGCAAATTATAGGTATCTCAAGTTAACACATTTTTCAATAACTCCGTGTATTGCTCATAAGTTTGTTTGTCAAATTTTGCGTGAAAACTGATATAAATTTTGAGTGTGCCGATATATTTGTATACATGACCTATGCGCGTGACTCGTATAATTATAAAACCGAGTACCGATATGAGATACTATTCTTAAATAAATATTAAAATTTCCCTTTTATTATTTCTTAATAGGCCCTATTCCGTCTACGAAGGCATAAACGTCTTTTTAGAATTACGGGTGTACTAATTGAGAGACTATATATATGTAGGTATATGCATGATAACCATATAGGTAGAAAGGGATTTTTGGACTCCTTCACCTAAATAGCTACCGAAGCTATTCTTTGGGTATTTTATTGAGTATAATCTGTAGAAAATGTTTGCCAGCTGAAGTGATAATGTTTCGGGCGATAAGCTCGCTTTCTAACACTTCTTCTTTAAGTGCCTCTTCATTGTTGAAGGTGTGCCGTCAGCTTCTCGTATTTCTCTTTATCATTGGCCAGGCGGAACAGGTGTTCAACGGAGGTGATGCCGGTCTACCCCTGGATCAACCACGATTTTTTCCTTCGACCAGCGCGTCTCTTCTCTACCTTGCCCTTAGGGCAGTTCTAACACTTAAGGCAATAAAATGGTCGATGAATCAAAGATGTACTAGTTTCGCAACTTACCACTTTGGAAAAGGATTATACAGTATACTTATACGCAATCATTCAAGCGGTTTATTTCCGAAGGGGTAGGCAGAAGCGCAACTACTGCACTTATTTTCCGCCATCTGCAGTCTCATGATGTGAAAGACGACGAGCCTATCGTCACCTCGGGCACAAATCCAAGCTGATATTAAGAAGAAAAAACCAATATCACTGCCCGAAACGAAGATCGGACTCCAGACCACAGTACTACAGTCGTTCCGTAACACAACTACGCCACCAAGGCAGTACACAGTGCAGTTAAAAAAATTAAAAATTAAACTAAAACATGTCATTATCTTAAGTTAATATAGTGTGTAATATGCGCAATATTCGAAACTGATCATACAATTTCATCATACAACTAAACTTATCTAAATCGTACTCTTACTTGTAGCACACGTAAATGATGTAATATATTTAAACAAAATTTCGTAATATTTTTGTCAATTGCTATATAATGTGATCATATTGTTTTATTTCGAATATTTTAATCGCTCACGGATAATTATTGAATAAATAAAATGATTATATAGTTGTACAATTGTATTGATGGACGGTGTAGACATTCTGTGCCGGTCAAACTTAGGGTAATGCAAAAGCTTATGTATTTATTAATAGATTTATTTGATACGTTGTTGATAAAAAATATTTTATTTTATGCTCTTGTGAGACTATACATGAGCTTTAAAATAAATAAAAAAAAATCCTTATTATTTTTATGCCCGAGTCGTTTATAATTGTTGAATTTATTTAGTATACAACAAATACTCAATATAAGAATCTAACACACACACGCAGACGATATTTTTTAACAGTATTAATAATTCGAAGTACTATAAAATTGCGGTTTCTCTTGATCTATAAGCGGCACTTCTATTTATAAGCTGTATTATACTTTATAGTATATTTTTCTTGCCCTAATCATTCAAGCTTAAACATCCCACGAAAAAAACCTATTTTATCACGATATCAATACTAATCGGTATGTTTATATTGTTACTGATATTTCCCCTCAAAGGGAACTAATGATATATTAGAGTAATTACTCGTTACCTTTTCACCGGGAAAATGTTTGTTTTTGTTGACGCTTGCTTTGATGTAAGCACGACTTATCCAATATGCTTCATTGAGTCTGCGAGCTACATTATGTCAATAAGGTTTGATATTTATTTTATTTAAGTACATTACATATTGACGAGGAATATTTTTTATGGCTTAATTAATATGAATATTTTAATTAAGTGCCTTATTAAACATCATAATATGTACAACTAATCTAGTTTCCAGTTTCATTCTTAAGTAACTCAAAAATAATTGTAAACCAATATAAACTGTATCAGCAAACCTCATTCCATACATCAGAGGAATAAAAACATCCAATCCACTTGGAAACTGAGCAGCTCATTACCCAAATCGATTGTTAGCGATAATGAAACGATACGATGCATTCGCGGTTACGTGCTCTACTATATGGAGTCCAGAGTCGAGTGCGCCACCGTCATCCGCTCCACCCGTACCCCTGTTAAGCCAGATTTCAATAGACTATAATCTCGCCCTAATGAATCTCCAATCCGGATTACCGAGGGGCCCGTATAATAGCTGCACGAGGCCCATTGCAAACGAGCGGGATTAGTTTAAAAAAACTTTGATTAGCCGAGTGCGACGTTTGAGTACCGGTTTACTCATCCGTTATTAACCTTATTGTTTCTTTGATGTTTAATAACGAGTTCGCGAATGGCCACGTCGCTATTGAGACTGAAATATTAGCCAATGTATAACCGTATAGTGACTGTAGTCCGGCATTTGTCATTATACATCAAGGAAACACGTCTTAATTCAGAGATCTAGTTCCATCCAATAACAATTAAAGGGCGCACGACACTGGGCTAATCCCATTGGCGGGCATTAGAACGGCTTTGTGCGGACAGATCGCGCTCGCACGCTAAAATTACCTAGCAATTGGTAGCCGCGCCGAATTGCCTGCGGGCTCAGTCTAAATCGGCTGCAGACACTTTTATTGCCCCGGCAAAATCCCGCTGACCCGAGCTCGAGCCGATCCCGGGCTCCGTTTTATCCCGGCCCCGCTTAATCCCGGATTTGACGTCGCTTAATCCGAACCCGTGTTGGATATCGCGTCGACACAGGCATCGGCCGCACTCTTGTTTCTATACTCGTCTATATTGATTTCGGCTTTCACGTCGCACCTTCATTCATCGAACACGCATAAAACGCGCAAACAAAGCGATAGCGGACCTTTCGGGGATTATTTGCGCGTGCCGACGCCGCTCGCCGCCCATAATAATAAATTAATGTATTTTTATGATGACGGAATAATTCAATCGAAATAAAAGTAATCCATAACTATCACTGTGACGTGGGATTACGCATCGTGAAATTCATCGCATTCGGATATTTCAGCTCAATGATATAAAATTGTATGCAAAAAAATGAGCAGATTAATTTGTGTTTTCATTGGGTGGTGCGTTATGCGAAAAATTGAGCGTCCGGAGAGCAAATGAAAATGATAGCCTCGTATTATTTTATTCTCGGTGGATTGTCGCTCGCAAAATGTACTACTTACTATTATGGCGCACGGCACTGCGTTGTTTGGAAACGGAAATGTATTTATTGCCAAATTTCGTATAATGTGCACTAATTTTGTTTGCTAATGTGGCGTAAGGTGTATTGCGCACTATTTGCATATCAAATCGTTAAACAAAAGATGAGGTACGTCCACACATGAATTAATTTGTGAGCCTGCGCTGGATTTCCTAAAATACATAATTATATTCCGCGTTTAGAAGTCAAAATTATATTTCATGGCAAAGTGAATAGTCGACTATTTCCCATTTTAATGAGGATTATAGTTTCTAGTGCATTTAGAGCACTTCGCGCGGTAAAATTAATTACTAAATCGAGTCTGTACGTTCTAAATACGATTCGTTTGAAAGCGTTCGCTCACACACAATTTCGGGTGGCGGGTAATCCAACTTCGTTTTGTACTTTTCGTTTGCGTGCTTCTGTTAATGCTTATTTGTATGTTGTACACTAAATGCTCGCGGTTTGCCATGTTTGTACTGTATATGAACATAGGTACAGCGATTTAAATGAAGACTAATTATGCTTATAACGATTAAGGTGTTATACTTATGTATGGTTTTGTAATATTGGTGATGGGTTTTAATAAGTATTCCCTTTATTTTGAAACTACTTCAAATTGGTTTAAACGCTGACCTTTCATTGTTGATTAAGCTGTAAACGTTAGTCTAAATAGAAACTTATTTTATGGTAGTTATCAAAATTAGACTTTACTCAATTTTATATAAAGTTTGTATACTTTTTACTCCCTTTTATATTATTTTTTTATATTAAATAAGTTACACACAATCAAACGATCATTATACCCAAATAACGTACTATCAATAGCATTAGCGGCTAGATTTTGCGTGCCAATCATGAATGGCGGCCAATATCACAACTAAACATTAGGACAATTTAGACGATAATACCGCTAAGTCCGCGCACACAGCCGCGGCATTACGCGCCACGTTAATTAGTCGGCCGGCGTGTACGCGGCCTAACAACGAGCTTTTAACTTTTCAAATGTCCCTCATTAAGTCGCTGCAATTAGTTTTTTTTTTTTATTTTAGTACTTATTGTCTTTGTAGTTAAATACTGATTGGATTAGCGTGTTTTGTAATAGATGGCTAGTAAAGTATATTTTTTTTCACAATTTTTTTTTAATTTTTTTTTTTTTTTTTTATATTAATAACACGTTAAGTTCATTACATATTTCCTTATGGAGTGGAAATATGTCACATGTCATTTCCGTTATATAAATGAAGAAATTTTAGATAATCTCTAAAACATATTTTTTATAAAAAAAATAACAAATTATTGTTAATTTAAATGAATAATATGAATTACCATCCTTTAGTTTGATGATACAATTCTAGCCCTTTATTGGTGGGTTGTTTGAGCGCTATTTCCATCACTGATTGAGAATAGTGCGGCATTAGCGACTCTGTTATTGCGTTAATACAGTTTTAGCCGTTTAATTATTTAAATGTGCCGATAGGGTATTAACGAAACCAATGGTAATCCACAATGAAATGCATTTTGCTAATATGTCGGCTTAATTTTCACGGTGTGTTAATAAAAACGTTAAATAAACATTTTTAGACGAAATATGATAATATAAAACCGCTTCTTACTGGTTTTATATGTTTTGGAACTGATATTGTTTTGTTTTAGATACGGCAGAAAAAAACAAATTTTAACTTTACGGTAATTTCATGATTGACTGGTTATTGTAGTTTAGAGAATTGGATGTGACTGACGTCTATCTGAATCTTGACTTATTTAAGTTGTTTTATATTGTTTTTATCATTGTTTTATATTCTGGATGATGTTATTCAAAATACCGAAGTTATTTCAATTCTTGCTCATGTAAGTGTACTTTAAGCAAATTTATTTCTTTGAATTTAAATTTTTCCCCAGAACGTGTGATAGTATTTTCAATTGTCTTTCTACAGAGTGTAAGTGTGAATAGTGTATGTAGTGGGTAGGCAGCGGTGTCTCGGCTAGCAAAGCTGCCCTAATCCGCGGCTCGATCCACCAGAGCCGCAAGACGCTTGTTGCTCCACAGTATGGCTTCCCGCGCAATCCTCAATATTATACGTAGGCAATATTATGAACAATTGTTTTCAATATATATTTTAATCTAGAAGTATAGCTCGGGATTTTTAAAGATAGACATTAATTTGGCTCTAAGTATGTATTTGGTCTACATTTTTTAAACAGATATGGATCGCACAATTTTTAATGTGAAATTTTTGTTTTATGCCAAAGTAGTGCTTAAGTTTTAGGAAGTAGTTTTAAGTAAGTTCGATTGTTTTATACAAATGAATTATTAGGCAGAGGTGAATTACTTGCGAAGGTAGCTAAAACAGAATTACTGCGGTAATATTAGTAGTGTATTTTGAGAATAAATGCGCATATTACAAACGTAACATACAAAATTGAATTCAAATTCGGGATAAATCAAAGTACTTATCAATAATTAATGTTTTAAAAGTATACGAATTTAAATAATGTAATTAAATTAATGACACAATTGTCTATAAGATAATATTTTGCCATCTAAGACTTAAAGGTTTTTTTTTCAGATTGTTTTATAATGTTCGAATATTCATGACTGAAATGATTTAACTGTCCTATATTTCGCCTGAAATACCCACATACACGTATCATTATTTACTTTCTTCATTTTTAATATTGTAAATATTTTTGATATAATATTTCTGACGATATTTTTACAATCTAAACCCGATTTGCTCACAATTTATCACAAGGCATAATATTTCAATCTTATTGATATTATTATGATAATGTTTAGCTAGTATCGTCAAACAGTGAATGATAAACATATTTTGTGAAGTGTTTAGATTAATTATTGTAATTATAGTAATGTCATAATAAGATATGTGGCGAATTGATAGACAGGTCCTATCTTATCTTGTTAACTCGTGGTCTGGTATATATTTCCAACGATGTTATTACAAACTAGCTACTATATACGGTTTTGTCCGCGTGAATAAGCCTTCCGAGATTAAGTCTCGCTTTATACTTTGCCTTGATAAAAAGTAGCATATAGTAATGGAGTAATGTAGCTTCCTACTAGTAAAAACATTTTCGAAATAGGTATAGTATTATAGTAGTTCCAGAGATTAACGAGTTCAAAGTCTTCAGCTTTATATTATTATAGATTTGTGAATTTTGTAATTAGGTATTAATTTTAATAACGACAAAAGACCCTGCGTTCTAGTTAACTGTAAGGTTTTTGTTTAGTCGCTGAATTCGCTCTTCAATTTAGATACAGTTAATATTATAATTAAAAACACTTCTTTATAAATTATTTTTACAAACTTACTTACTGTATAATGTTCTATATACCTACTAAGAAAATTGATTATACTATTTGTTGTAAAACACAGCAAGGCCTTACACGTCTAACTTTACACAGACAGGACGCAAACCTAGACGGTCGAAACAAGAAACAAGGTAGAGTCGAGTCCGGCCGGTCAGCTCCCTAAACCGCCGTAGGATTTAGTTAACCGTCGGACGCACATCGTTGCAGATTAATTATTTATGTACCAACCCCCGGAGGGAAGGTTTAGCCTCCCAGACGCTCTGAGATTCCTCTCCCATGCAAACTACTCGTCTTAACGCAAATTTGATGCGGCATCTTAAATATTTACGAATGTTGTCTATCGTCAAGATATTAAAGTCGCTTTTGGCCTGTCTGAATAATTTAGAGGTCCTTTGTGTCTATTGTCCGAGAGATCCGGGGCTTGCGATGACCACCTTGTCATGGCAAGCTTTGCTGTAAATCTACATTGCATCTTTGCCGCGTAATCGCTTGAGCTAGGCTCTGCAAGGTTTCCTGCTAAATTAATATCTGTAAATTTACATATCGACCCGCTAGAATTTAAAGGATAAGCTACGGCAGCGCGGTATTCTGCCGGATTGAAATTTGTTTTCATATATTTTTTTGTATTGTGTAAATGTTAAACTACATATTAAAATTTCCTGTATATTACATATTCATAAATACATATTAATTGAAACAAATTATCATAAAAAATATGTTTCACATAAAAAAATCTAAACATAGTCAACAAACCTAAACAAACGAAACATTATAGGTGTAACGTAAGTTTGTTCCCCGGCAATATCGAGTTATGCGTTCACGTTTTAATCCTTAAGGCGTAGCAAAGCAAGTAATGTGTGGAAACCTTCTTAACCTAACAGGATTATCGTGTGGAGGCAGGCATTTCACGGCCGGATCAGGCTTGCCATCGCACCACTCGCGGCTAAGGCACAGATTTTATTACACAAATGGGATTAATAATACACACACCAGGTTACGTTGTTTTCGTGTCGTGTGAAATACGCTTAACTTGAAGAAAACGTGGGGAGTGTTTAGACTTCCTTCGATAGATGGCGTTAGTTGTTTCATTGGGTGGTAAGTTCCGTGTATTGTCGTTTTGATTCAAGGGTTAAGAGTGCCTAAAGCGCTCACCCAAAGGTCCGGTGTGTTTGTATACGCCGGCCCTACCAGGCTAACAAGCGTAGTTAGGTTAGAAAAATAAAAAAAAGAAAGTGCTTTTGAAAATATTAATATTAATTTATTACCTTTGTATAAATTAATTAGCAGCAGACGATAGTTTACACGCGCCACGTTTACATTAATTAAGAATATATTTATACCGTTCAACATCAAACACGTATTCACACGACACGGATCTAAACAATGCGGTTACAAGATATTTTCACGGTGTCAATTAAAATGGCAGGCGAGGCGCCCTCAAAAAGCCCATTTGTTACTCGGAGACAATCATCGCTTCCGGCGGGAACTGACAAACGACACGATACGTCTAAACCTAGCTTTTGAACTTCTTTGACGTGGTGCTCGATAAGCGGAGACATTGCATTGTGCGATCCCAACAATGGCGTACGTTTTGCAAGTTTTCACCCGCTGGTAAGTGGGTAAATGTGTTAGCGATCGGGGATGGCACAATGCCATTCGTTCTTGCCGTTAGGCTTGTTAATTGGATCATGTGACGATTATGTGGTGTTAATTAAGATAATTTAGGCCAGATTTTCGATTGTTGTTTTTTTAGCGGCGGAATAATTTTGTTTGATAAGTTTTCTGTTGAATAGAATTAAATTTGAAAGGTGTTCCTGTAGTTTATTTGTGATGATTAAGATACCTAGTCTTAATTCATTTAATATTGAGTAATTGTAACACAATTTTAACAGGATCGCATAATGATTAAGAAGATATTTCATTTTAAAATCTTTAAATACGGCGAACATCAATAATTTACTAAAAAAATCTATCGCCGTAACCTTACTTAATTGAACCCATCAAGCAAATTTTATCGGTATCACATCAAACAAATTTCGAGGGCTTCGTTCGAATTTCGACGTGTATTATTTTATGTACAATGAGTAACAAACAATTAGGTCAGGGTAACGCGTGGGGATGAACCAAGCATCTTAATTAAAACCACGCGCCCTATGACAACTGGAACGCCTTCACAATTGTTATCTCACCGTATTGTGTAAGTTTACAGAAATGATCGTATTACAAGCTTCTATTTATAATAATATCAGCCCTGTATTATATATTGCCACTGCTAGGCATGGATCTCTTCTATTATTGAGAGGGATTAAGCCTTAGTCAACCACGCTGATTTAGTGCGGATTGTTAGACTTCACACACCCTCAAAATTCCTATAGAAACTGCTCAGGTATGCAGTTTTTCTCACGATGTTTTTCTTCACCGTTAAAACAAGTGATAATTCACAAAGAGTACACACATAACTTTGCAAAAATAATAACATCAGTCTTATATAAAATACAGCCACTACTGGGCTCGCGTCTCTTCTACTACTGAGAGGGATTAGGCGTTAGTTCACCATGCTGGCATAGTGCGGATTAGCAGACTACACATAACCTCAAAATTCTTATAGAGGACTTCTCAGGTATGCGGGCTTCCTCACGAAGTTTATCTTTATTACGTTATAGAATAATGATTATAACATGGTAATATTTCGTTTACCGATGTTAGTCTATTTGAGGTAGATTTTGTCTATCAAAAAAGTCACAATAATTTTATTTGAGTCAGAAAACGAATTTCAAAAAACAGCACCATTTAAAAAATAATTGTTAAATTAAAACAGATAAATTATTTAGTTTCATACGTTGCCAAACATCTGGACTTTTCACAAATAAAACAGTGAAACGCATTGTAAAGTTAAATCTGAGCATTAAAGTAGCGTATAATAAAGGCGGCGAGACTTAAGACCGGTAAGCTCGACTGCGGCTCAAAGACCTAGGAGTCGTGTTACCTCAGACAGTGGACGGCTAGTTGATACCTGCATGCGTGGCTTAACTCACCTACACACAAGTTTCTAGAGAACACAATGTAGCGTTAAGAACTTAGTGCATTGGTGTTATTAAACTTTCAACTGAAATGCAAGGATTAATGTATGACTGTGATGAAGTCACGTTACGTAAATTCACGCCTGCTTTTTGAAGGGGTGGGCAGTGGTGCTAGTGTACAAGTGGTAATAGAGCTTATCGCGATTATCGTGGTGCAATTTTCCAATTCATCAAATTTCAGTACCTGTGCACAAAATATATTTAATGTTATATTTTTAAGTAATAATACAATTAATAATGGTCAAGAATTTTGCCTGAAGGTTTAACCAAATAATTAATAAATATAGATTTTAATTTCATTTCATAAACAAGGTTATATTATATTCTTCCTAACACAAACATTGTGGTCATAGGTA
Organism: Manduca sexta; assembly: GCF_014839805.1. Classification (NCBI taxonomy): domain Eukaryota; kingdom Metazoa; phylum Arthropoda; class Insecta; order Lepidoptera; family Sphingidae; genus Manduca; species Manduca sexta. The sequence goes on from NC_051139.1 coordinate 7,169,681, forward strand.
AACATAACCTAAAAAACGACCGCTCAAAATGTAAGCCTAGCTACGTTCAAATCAGCCACATAGCATTTAGCACTAAACACTCTTCTCAAAAAGGTATTAAATTCATACTCAGTTGATCCATCTGTGTTTATATAATTAAATAACAGTACACGATGACACTCGGAGAGCTGTCTGGCTTTTATATGCGTTGTGGAGTATTAGAATCAGTCTGCAGCGGTCACGTGGAAGTTTGGGGGCTTGTAAGGGGATTACTAGGCCAGTTTAGGTGTTAGCTACATCCACCATCCGTCCATGCCACTACCGAATTAAACTTGAGATAAATGGATTTGGAATTGCATTTTCAGGTGTGTTTTGTTGAAGTTGTTTCTATATAATTTTAAATAAGATTTGATGTGTCTATATACTTTTTTGATGTAATGTAACGTTACTTAGCTCGTTAGATATGTATTTGAAGCTATTTACATTCGGAAAGCTATGTTAGTTTAGTTTAAATGTTTCATTCAAGAATAAGTGTAATTTTCTGTATCTTTGATTTTTTAATTATTTGATATAAAGTCAAAAGAGTGACGAAACAGTTATTAATAAGGAGATTGCACACTTCGTTGTTTCTCTTTTCATAATACGAATAATAGCTACATAGGTACATACTAAGAGATACATTGTATTCTGTCTATTTTGAATACAGTTAGAATGATGTTAAATATATTACGAATATCTTAAAATTTGCGGATATCGTTGCATAGTTAAACGTTTAAATTTATCAAATACCTACCAAATAATATGTTTTAAAGCGGGTTTGACGTCACAGTTAATAAAATATATCATGTCATTGCGATTATTACTATAATTGTGAATTATCTATAATATTTAAGTTTCTTAGTGCTATCAGGATCCCCCACATGAACTCAAATTCCGTCTTAAGTTGGCCCCATTTATTTTAAATATCGACAAATTATGATAGTGTAACCTTCGGAACAGATACCTAATTGGCTGTTTGGATGTGACCTTATAATTAATTGCTACTGAATGGAATGTTTTAATAAAAATTATTTAAATAAAGAAAAAATATTTTTTAACGTATTGGTTGGCGGAATGCGATACGCAATGTGATTGGTTGGTTTTATTTGTAAAATACGAATGACTAGTAAGTTTTTAATGCTGATAACCTATCAGTCGGTTTGCAAAATGTAATTAGTAATGACACCAAAAGAAATGACATAAAACCAAATTTAGCGCAACATAGAGATAAAATTATTGTATGAAGAATGTTAGCTCGATTCCTCTCACACCATATACTTAAATTTATACACAGTTATTTGTAAATAGTAACCAATGGCTCTCTATCAGAAGATCCTCTATTATTTTTTCCTAATGTTGCAAAATTAAAATAAAAAAATTCATATTGGTAAAAATTAGAAAAGACAATAATTCAACGTTCCTCCTGTATTTATCTCTTAGGATTATTAGAAATTTCCACTGAACAAGGCACGTGATATATATATATATATATATATATATATATATATATATATATATATATATATATATATATATATATATATATATATATATATATATATATAATTAAATTTACTCAAACTCTTAAAAACCACCATAATTACTGCTCAAATCACGCAGTCTCATTTTTAAATCTACAAACACAATAGAGGATAGCATGTCAGTGTATTTGCTAGGTTTCAGTTCAGCATCCGTCATGCCACGACTTAGCCAATCTAAACAGATCATCGCTCACGAATGAGCGTCGGGTAAACACGCAAATCCAATAGCGTCCGTCACTCGACGCGTTGTCTGGTTGTGGTTTTACTCTGGCTTCCTTAGTGGGGTTTTGGTAACAACTGACTTTATAACCAGCTCTACGTACTGTCCCACTGCTGGGCAGTCAGCTTCACCACACTAGAGCGGGTTGACATAATTCACATACATTCGAATTCTATAGAATTATTTGGTACTAGCTGACCCGACAGAGTTGTCCCGTCTTAACTATAAATTTGCAGCGCGCATTCTGTCAATCGCTGACAGTTATTTCAAACAATTGACAGTTATATAAAATTAATATTTTAGTTAATTTTTCTTAAATTTTCTAATTTTCCGCGCCATTTTTTGAATTTTTTCTTTCATAAGAACGTATTCCCGACAATAACAAACACAACAAAAAAAATTTGTGAAATCGGTCCAGCCGTTCACGCGTGATGGCGTGACCAAGGGAAATAGGGATTCATTTATATATATATATATATATATATATATATATATAGATAGATGTAGGTTTCCTCGTTTCCTTTACCTTGAAAACGAATAGGGTTCAAATAAAATTTGAATTTGATAATACACATAACTTGAAATTTCCCCCCGTATTACCTTGTCATTTGTCACTTCGAATACAAATAATCTACAATCGCACCACTAGCTCTCTGATAGAGGAGATCCAGTATATCTCTTGTTCATAAAAATATTTCATATTTCCTGTCCATTAGTCGAATGTGTGTTGGTCACAAACGGCCTTCCCGTGATGGGGTTTATCTGTAATTATAGCCATTGATCAAGTTTATCGCGTGTTGTTCGTCATGGGTTATATGCCTACTTACATGTAGATATTTAATGGTATTTGAGATAAAAATATTTAAAAATCCTGAGTATATGATATTATTAGTATATAATTGCGAATAGTGTAAAGCGTTATATTTGATATTTTTTTGTGTAATTTCTTAAGTAATGATTTCAAGTTTACGCAAATGTTAGACATTAAAATTAAAATATTTTTCGGATTTTATCGAGCTTCTTTTTATTTTGATTTTTAAAAAGTTCTATAATTATAAAATGTAGGTAGATATTGTAAAATTGACTTTGCGTATGACCAACACCTCAGTCACCCCGTTACCACGAAAGCAGCAAAGTTTTCGAAATGTCGGGAGAAAATAAGAAAAATAGTTTAATTTAATAATTTCTTAAGTCTTTTCAGTTTTCGGAACACCATTTAACTTATTTTATCGTTGTTAATGATGCATCGGTATGTATATTATCAATCAAATTTTACCTAAATAAAAATTCATCCCTTTTTACGCAAAACGTTTACATAAAGCTAAAAGGAGCACAATTAAGGTTGATTCCATTCTTACGTACGGCTTTGGATGAGAATTTTAGCAAAATACTTATGCTAACTCCGAGTTAAGTACACACGTCGCTCGCAGTTCATGTTAATGCTTGAAACTTCATAGAGCCTTGCTAGAAGTGTTCAGTTCGGATTTTCCATCTTAGTCTTGCCGTATAATAAGAATAACATAATAATTAATAATAATAAGTAAGTAGTAAAGTTTAAATAATATGTTTTAATTGTAGTAATAATTGGAGTATTTTATCTTTTGAATTTTTCTAAATTCTTTAAGAGTATCATTTTGAAATATGGAACGAATAAATTCTTGCAACGATTACAATTATCTGTAAATAAATTGTAATCGACAGAGCATTTACATATTTTTTACTAGTTGACCCGACAGACGTTGTGCCATCTTAACTATCAATTGCAGCGCACATTCTGTCAATCGCTGACAGTTATTTCAAACAATTGACAGTTATATAAAATTAATATTTTCGTTAAGTTTTCTTAAATTGACTAATTTTCTGCGCAATTTTTTGATTTTTTTCTTTCATACGAATCTTCTCCTGACAATAACAAACACAAAAAAAAGTTAAATCAGTCCAGCCGTTCACGCGTGATGGCGTGCCCAAGGGAAATAGGGATTCATTTTTAGATAAGTATTACAGTATTTTAAATAAATAGTACTTAATATCAGATGATTGTTCACCAATATCCTTACATAAAAACATTCAGGTAATTCATATCCATTGCTTCTACACTTCAGTTCGAATTAGGGTGTGTGCGTGAGAGCCGAAAGCAGCGAATTTGATTCCGAACATATCTGTTTAAGCCCCGACATCTAGTCTGACGGGAATTTGCCAAGTTCACGTCACAACTGTTTGAAGGATTTAAAATGTTTGGCGCATTGTTCACTTTGTGAAGGGGGTTGTATCTTGAATCGATACCATTTCGGTAGTGAAGTGCAATTATATATTTAGGAAATGTATATTAGAGAAGGAAAAACTTAAAAGAGTTTTATTATCGGTATCATATTTCGATATTGTAATGATATCCGTAAAATGGTTTCTAGGATCAATGTGATAGAACTAGGTACAGTTTTATTGTGAAATGTAGCATTTCAGATATTTGTAAGTGGTCAAACGTAATAAGCGCCAGGAATAAAGGAATCATCGCGAGGAAACTTGCATACATAAGATCTCTTTCTGAATTGATTGTACGTGAAGTTTGCCTATCCGCATTAGGCCAGCGTGGTGGATTAAAGTTTAGTCCTTCTGAGTAGTAGAGGAGGCCCGTGACCAGTGGGACAGAGATAATATATTATAAAGTAGGGATTTTTCAAAACAAATTATCGTCCTAATATCAAATCGACGAAAGAAAACAAAAGATAATGATAAATACTATTAAAAAAAATCTATTGAGAGATAGAAAATTAAAATATAAAGAAGTTTAACTCCTAACATCTTAGCAAATGTAAACTCTTCCCCTCGGATCGCCTTAGCTCCTGTCTGTCTGTCTAATTGCTGTTTTATGTATCCGCTAATGAACAATGTAACGCCAATTTACGGAACTAGTCCTTGTTATAAGATTAGCAATATAGTTTGCTAAGGAGTACTACTGGTAATTGCTGTCTTGTTTGTTGGTTCTATGGAATTTTTTAGCCCAGATTTGGTGCCATATCTTGCGCGTTAGCTATGTATATTATGTTTATTGTTGGTTTCCGATATAGGGGGTGGTATAATATTTGATAATTTCATTTTAGATTTTGGTGAAGAAAAGAATAATCACTAAAATATGCTAACTAATTATGAGGAGTTTCTTGAAGAAAAAAATATAATTGAAGTATGCTACCCAACTATAAGTAGCCCCGACTAAGTACCAAATATTATATGTACAGTCATCCATAAAAGTAGCTGAATTAATTTTAAAATTCAAAACGCTTATACACATGAATTTAGATCGATATATTCTTTTTTCCTAGTCTAAAATGAAATAAATCCTTCGAAGTTTATTTTAATAAAGAAAAAACATACAGCTTCAGTTCGTAGCCTAAAGTATTTAGTGAAAATTTACTATTTGTACAGAAACAATTAAATATCAGCACTTAACACATCTAACAGAGCAGTCAACATAAAGTTAATTGAACTGACATTAAAATAACCGCGAACAATATTTTTGGTTTCGTGAACAGCTATTTGCTAATTTGATTTAATTTTACGCCGGATTTGAGATAATATTGTTCCGTATGTACAGGTTCAGGACCGCATGAGGTTTCAAGTCATAAGAGATTCGAATTGGGGATTAAATATTTTTTTTTAATTATTGACACACGCACACACTTACTCACACACACAGGCACACACACACGCGCGCAATCTATTCCTGAAAGGGTATCTATAGGCGCAACTGATGCACTTGCTTTCCGCCGTTTGTATTCTGTCCCATAATGTGATAATGGGCAATATTCCAAACTGGGCTGATAATGACTAGAAAAACGATATAACTTTACCCGATCCGGAGATCGTACCTAAGACTTGTTGATTAATTATTCACCTTTGAAATATTTAATTCTAAGAGAAAAGAGATAAAACATTTTAAAATGTATGAATAACATTAACATTAAGGGGATCAATCTTTAATTTCAAATTCAATTGTATTTTAGATTCTTCAGCAGCTTAATTTCTGAAAATTTGTTTTAATTTGCCCACAGCCCAATGTAATTATTTATTAATTAAAATCTTAAATCTTTTTCTGTACTATTATTCGTTACAGTAATAAACTTATAGCTTTATAACTTTGATGTATCAAATATTTTTAAATTGCAAATTATAATAATTATAATCGTTGTTACTTTGTTTTTGTACCAAACACGTCTCATGGAAACGTCCTGGGTAATTTTCTTACTGAACCGCTTTCTCGAAACAGGAAGCGAGAATTTGCACTTTTTTTGAGATACTTTTTAATTTTTATAACTTGTTACGACCGACGAATGCTTACGACGAGACGAATTATCCATTAAGTCGAGTTCTCGATAATTTTGATAAAATATCAGGATAATATTTACAAGCACGCAGTGCTCTTTCCTTGTAAATAAATTATCAAGATTTGAATAAGACTAATACTTTGTACTAACATGAAATACTTATTGTCAACATTTCTTTTTCGAGAATGTATTGTCTCTAAATCGGTGTTGGTGTATTTAACTTTAGTTCCAAAAAAAACACGTTACATTGATAACCTCTTCCTTTTTTAAAGTTGGTTAAAACAGATAAACGTTTAAAAAAAAGGACTTTAACATGCTAATAATCACACAAGATGAAACATATTATTTCAAAATTATACAATGTTAATGCCAATTTATTTACTAGTACATATTCAGTAATAGCAGAATTCTCACTAAAGACAACAACGGAGTCTATCCCGTCCAAAATTAATTTTAAACCCCGCACAGTTTCATAACCGGAGGACTTAGCTGACCAAAGGACAGTCCCGTTGGGTGTTTCCTACTAAACCTCATAATCCATGTTCAAATCCATAAATTGTTAGGTGCTAGCCTAAACTACCTTCGACCCTCTTGCGAATAATGTAAACTATTGAAAATTACTTTGGATGCCTGGCTTAAAGAGTTAAATTGAATATGAAATGTGTTTTTCTGTTGTAATGTGACTGTTGTTTTGATACTTGTAGGTATCTATAAAAAATTTCAGTGTTTTGGTTCTATAATTATAACCAAATATTTTCTAGTAGGTACTAATTAAAAAAAAATTTTTAACCAGAAGTCAATTTTTTCCTTATCTATCTCTTTCATATCGATTCAAATTCTTATTCATAATAGCCTTTTCGTTTTCCTTGTTCCCATTTTCTCCCACTGCACTTTGTTTTAAGCAAGTCTACACATTGCTTCAAGCACGTTACGAAACTAATATTACAAACAATACAAACTTTTGTCAAATAAAGAAATAAAAATAAAACAATTTTTGCAACCACCGACGTATGTAACATCAATCCCTTGTAAGAGTAAGTTATAGTTAATAAAAATTATGTAACAAAAATCATGGAGGCGACGACTCCATCGTTTCTGTTCTAAATCTAACTATAAAGGTAACCCAGTCTAGCAAGGCTCACCTTACGCTGTTATTAAGGGATTATTGTGCCGAGAAATTTATGTCACTATATTTTACTATGTTTTGTACTCGAATTCGGAATTATGTAAATTCAATAACTATACAAAGAAGGGTTCAAAGAATCTATTGTTTTGGAATTTACAAAATCTGCGCCGACGTAATTCATATTAAATATTAAAATTAAACGTGTTTTAGATTTATTTCGTTTATTTTCAAAAGATTCGTGTTAAAACAATTTAAATACGTTAAATAGATATGAATAACAAATATTATTTTTGAAAAATGCATTAGATAATAAACCGAAACTGGACGAAAGGCTTCTTGCTAACAAAGGCCCAATGTAATTAAAATTCGCTTTGCTATTTAATGGAACGTATAAAGAACCATAAAAAAAATTCGCCAAGACGTCAAAAACTATTTAATATCTCGCTAAAGAAGCATTTGCACAAAGAAGCCGGTAAAAGCATCGGCCATCACAAAGCGGCCAGGACGCTTTTCCTTCGTGCAAGGATTAATTATTATTTTAAACATTTCACTCGGTTTTTTACCACGTCCGCGAGCAAGTCAAAGCATTGCTTTCTCGCTTGAAAAGTTGCTAAACAATTAAGACGCCTTCTTAACGACAGTATTTCGACATCTACAGACTAAGTAGCATGTTTTTACGAGAAGAGTTTTTCCATTAAGTTTTTTCCACGGCGGTGCGCGATGATTAATGCTTATTTCCTTTACTGTTATGGTATTGGTATTTCGTTTATTAGTAAATGACAGCTGCATTTTGCTTGAAGAATAAAAAAAAACTTTTTAATATTAAGTAAAACATTACCCTAATGCTATGAACAATAGATTTTGTGTAATTTGCTGTTCACAGAACTATTTTATTTTAAACATAATAAATAAAATCATGAAATAATTACGCTATTAATCAATACAATATCAATAATCACGTATAATATTAGATCTTTAATATCTATTTTAGACTAAATACTATTTATTTGTTGCAGGTAAAACCCTGCCCGTCCACTGCGTGGTTGAGGCAGTGGCGTCGCTCGAAGAAGGCACGTGGCGGCGACGCGCTGTAGTCGAGACTGACAGCTATGTCATCATTCCAGCAGCTACTGCCTTCCACGAGCTAGTGCCAGCTGCTATGATGAGGCTCGGATATCCACACGAATTAGCTGCGTCGGCTAAAGGTATTGAAACAATTCGAGTTTTCTCATTGCTCGAAACGTTAATGTATATTTCCGCGATATAAGTAGCCTATAGTACTCCAGGTTAACATTATTGTCGAATAATTAATAGAATCAGCAGTTTCAGAGATTTGGAGCGTTCAATGAAACTCTTCAGCTTTATATTATTAGTTACTAATTGTATAACATACTGTATGTGTCGTATCGACTTCAGTTTTTTCTTCTTCATTTAAAAGTCTGCAATGACTCAGGGTGTCAAAGTCTAAATTCCAATATATTATATATACACATTCCTTAAAAACAAGGTTAAGCCTTGATAAATTATTTTAGGGCAACCATAAAAAACAGTTTCTGGATCATTCATTAGCAATTATTGTTGCGGTATATATTTTGTTTTTCAAATGTTACGCAGGAAATTTGATAAACTAATTACGGTTATGGGAATTACAGAATGCAAGTTTACCTACAGGATAATCTTATTCCAAATAATATGTTTTTAGCGTCCGTTCCTTTCTCATTTAAATTGGAATTATTACTAATTAGATGTCGGGGAACGTAGCTAGTGCACGTAAATATAAACGGTTCAAATTATGAGAAAGTGTCACGCTTTCTGAATTAATAATGCACCTTAATGACCATCCTCATAACATAACGCCTTTGCAGGGGTAGGCAGTTAACACATCAAAATTCGCTAGCTATACTCTCATAAAATATTTAATATAAATACGTTTCAAAAAACTTAATAAACTAATTTGTTGCAGGTTCAGTAGTCATCAACAACTGGAAGCCATTGACCTTCGAGAGGATCTCTGACGGCCCTCTAGCTACGGTCGGCGAGGTGCTTGGAGAGTTGACCACAGTGGCAACCCTGAGGATCCAACTACTCAGGCCCCGGCCCACGCCCATGCAAGACATAAAGGACAAGCTTTTGAGGCTTCTACTGGTCCAGAGCAAGCCATTGTTAATCTCTACTGGATGTCCGTTAGACGAAGTGAGTATTTTACTTTTAAACTATTTACTTTTATGACGGCCTGGTATTGCGTGAACAGTAACGCGCTGACCTCAGCGTCTCGGGTTTGAATCCCGGGCCGGGTAAAGTATTGCATTTTTCTACTCAGTATCCCCGAGTCAGAAATGCGATCGGTATATTAGTGTATCGAAGACTGCTAACGTGTCCGATACATGACAATAGGTTCGCCCCTTAATAGATGAGAACTCACTTAAAGTTATACCTAATTGGTAACAATTGTGAAGCAATTTAATATACCCTTATTAAATCATTAAAAAATATAGCTGGCGACATGGGGGTGTGTTGCCACTCTACCTATCGCTGAAAAGAGAGAGGTTTGATGTTATGTATATATGTACAAGTATTTTTCGGCTGATGATGTTGAGTTGTTCCCTATAATTTCGTCTCCCAAAAATACAACCATTTCCAAAATCTTCCACATTTATAATATTCTAAGATTGTTTTTATCTGCCGTATAAGATAAGCCGTAATTTGTTTAAAAGAAAACGTAATGTAAGACAATGTTTGTTTTGTTACGCAAATATAGTTTGTAATGGGGTAATACCAGAGCGACATCAATCATCCTTAATTCTTTCTTTAATTTTTATATAAATAGTGATAAGGTATTATTTCCTTAAAACTTAGTCAGTATAAAGTCTTAGTTTAATGTTAATAACAATGGTTTTATCGTTTATATGAAACGTAAACTAGACTGCTTCGGTGGCGTAGTTTTACTGCATGCGTGGTACGACAGCGCTCTGAGGTCCTCGGTTGGAATCCCGGGTCGGGCAAAGTGATATTTGGGTTTTTCTGCTCAGTATCAGCCTGGAGTTTGGAATTTATACCCGATATGGCGATAGGCTCGCCCCCTATCACATCATGGAACGGAACACACTTGGCGAAAAGTGGGTGCCCTGGTCGCACCTCTGCATACTCCTTCGGGGATAAATGCGTGATGTTGTGTGTGTGTGTGTGTGTAAACTAGATTGAAAAAACATTATCAGCTACTAATTTCCCTTGCGTAAGAAAAGATGTACTTAACATTTTATTTTTTCTCTAAATATCCTACTCCTACGCAAGGGCTTTACTTTCGTTTTTAAAATTCAAAGTATACATTAAACATACAGTAAATTTCAGGGGTAGGCAGAGGTATTATCAAAACTAAAATTTCCTATGCTTATAAAACTCGCCAAACGGAGCGGTATCACCCGACAAACAAAGAAAAAGAAAGCAGAGTTCAGAAACCTCCAAATAGGCGATAACCAATTAGTTTAAAAAAACCGTCATTAATGTACAGAAATCGATCCGTTACATTTTATAATAGTCCAGAAAACATAATGCAACCAATCAATAATATAAAACCACGGAATAAAACTTGTAACATTCCGTGTTACACTACGCTGGTCTACAAAAGCGTCTGTCAAACCGAATTGCAGGGCATTAAAATGTTCCCAATTGGTCTCTGACAACACGATACGGTACACTGATCTAAACTGATGTTTACAATATTCCGTAATGTTCTTTAATACTTGATGGTTAAGGCTTAGTGCCTACTTTGTAAGACGCTATGCTACGCGAAGCTTTTGATTAGGTTAATTCCGCGGCATCTAGAAAATTTATAGGGTAGTTAAATCTGATATAGTAACATAAGTTGATGAGAAATATAACGTTATAGGAGAATGTAATACTTAATTTATTGGGAACTGTATTCTGATAGGATTTAGATGAGATATCTACTTAATTTTACGGGACTGTTGTGATATCGTATAATTTTAATATAGGTTGTATAACTTCATGTTATTCTCTTTGGAATTGGTCGTGGTATCATTTTCGTTCATTGTCAAACCAGTAAATGGTTGCACACAAGAGACTAAATTTTGCTGGTAGTAGATTATCTTTTATACCAGCCCGGATAGAGACCACCGGTGGTAGTATCGAAGCCCGCCACAGTAGCCCAAGTAAGCGTTCCGATATCACCCTGAGAATATCTGGTTCCAACAGGCCAGCATAATTGTGTCGACTGTCGAAGGGTAATCAGCTCTCGTCAGTCGACATTCTATCGGACCCTACTACACTTACCATCCGATGTGAGGTCGCTGTGGCGTGCCCGAAAAAAAACTACAGCTAAATGCTATCCAGTATTGATAGGAATACCAATTTGCTTTCTTTGACATATTAGTTACAAACGTCGTACAAGCAAAAAGTTTAGTTTACACTTTCTCCACCAAATCAAACCTTCAAAACCTCATAAATTTGCACGCATAACGTGTTTTAAATATGACCATTTGAACCCCGAATCCCTTCAATTATAGCACCACATAGCAATAAACAGGTAGGACAAAACATTTGCGGCGGGCAGACACAATGTTCCCACCGAACACTAAACCTTTACCCTTTATTATCGTGGAAACTCATTGTTTTCCATATTTTAAGCCGCCGTATTGGACGCACGCTCACAATTGTATAAATGCGTACTAAATGTATTGTTTGGAGTATTGATGATTTAATAATTGTATCCATCAAGCAGGGATTTCATTAACAGAAGGCGGTTTACGGTCTTTGTTTTTATATTGGATGTTAATTAATTATTTTGTATTTTATTGGATTTATGAATACGTAGTTATTTGTATCTGGTTTATAACGTATTGTTACTTTTGGCTTTGTTAAGGAGGTTGATAGTTATTTCCTATTCCAATATAGAGTTTACAAATATAGTGTTATTAAACGACTCCAAAGGAGAGAGGTCATTTTTTTTCTTTATTGAAGTTGGCAACTACTTTTCAGAATTAAATCAACGTTAAATTATGCAGCTTTATGTTAATTATGTTTTGATGCATCGTAAATACTTCATAATATTGTATTTATACAATAACTTATTCGTATGATCGAATATTATTTGATAAAAATTGGAAAAAAGAAATCATTAAAAAAAGGAACGTTTTAAAAAGTTAAGATGATGGAAATGAGATTGAGAAGTCCGCATCGCGCGAGATTACCAAACTGTCGGTTAAGTAGGAGAGCGTACAATTTGTAGGGTCGTAACAATTTGCTAGGTTACTTTATGCGACTTCGCTAATAGGGATCATCGCTTGAGGGAATTAAGGAAGCATTTGTTTTCATGTTGTGTTTGCTTTAATGGCTTGTTAAATTAAGATGCTGAATATGATAATGATTTCTTATGTTTACGCGAATGTTAGACATTAAAATTAAATTCTTTTTCGGATTTTATCGTGGTTTTTATATTTTAGTTTTCTCTCGACCTTTCGAAGACTTTTCAGCCTTCGTGGTCAAGGGAGGGGGGACTGTGGGGGATTGTAGTGCTGAATATGTATACTCAAATAGTCTGGTAGAGTTTATTAAAGTTTAATAGTAAAATGTTATTTTCTACTATAATATTCGCAGTTGTTCCGTTTTTTTTATGAATTAATTTTTCGGCAACGACTTGATTAACAAATTAATTTGCTTATTGATGATTTACGTTTTTATTCCGAATGTGCTTATTTCATAGGATGGCGTATATGTACTTATACGCGGAATTAAAGTGATATACCTACTCATACTTTAGTATTAAAAATAATCTTCCACAGCCAAACCAAAATTCTTTGTTGTTACACGTATTCACATAACTTTCTTATATTTTATTCCACAATTACATCATAATGTAAAATGTAAGGCAATTTTGCATCGTGCGTTATATGTTTACGTTAGGTTATAAAGATGTTTAAATCTCCATTACGCAAGATAGATACAGCAATTTGTCGACGCGATGAGCACCTGCCTCACACGAAAGATCTCCATACATAATAAATTTAATTGAATCTCAGACTCATCCGCGCCTCGCTCAGCCTTATTATATTTTCTAAATATCCGCCTTGTTGCGAACGGGTTAGGGCGGCGGCGGCGCGCGGCGCGCGGGTGCTGTGCCCTCGTCTTACCAACTTGAGCCTAGCGAAAGAGGGTTAAAAGGAGTTTTAGATGTACGAACGCTTTTGATCTTATTAATACCATAACATAATGCTTTATAATCTTATTAAATACGAGGTTAGCGCACGATGCGCGCCCTTCTCGAAGCTTAACCGCTTTGACGGAATCGTGATTTCAATTTAGTGTTTCGGTGACATAGTTATATTAGCTACTGTCGAACGTCGTGTCATTTCGGAGCGTGTCAAAAATGACTTAAACGATAACCGCCGCAAGTTACCGTTTGATTCGGTACAAATTGAAGTTTGAAGTTGGGACAAAGTTGTAACAAATGAAGCAAAGGAAGCGCCGGCCGACAAGATAATCAAACACCTCGAACAAAGTTGGCAGCTAAACGCCAGATGAACTCGGCTCTATATTATGGTAATTTATCTCACGCCAATTTGCGCCACTTCGATTTCGACTGTTGGCAAAGTTTTAAACTTCAACGTTTTATCGATCGTGTTTTTAGGAACTCATGAATGCAGGATAAAATTAAGACATAACCCTCTTCAAGACTTCATACTTATTTTCCAAATCCCTTTGAAGTTTCAAGGTTTCCCGTAACGAGACACGTACAATTTAATCACTATTTGAGTCGCTCAAGTGGCGTCTGTACACAACGAAAATAATATAAGATAACACTAAGCCTATTGTGTTCAAAGTTGTCCTCTTCGTACAAGGATAGCGAGCTATGTTCGCAATCACACACCGAATTACGTACTTACGCGGATTATAACTGACGTGAGTTATCACGCGCAGGCGCCAGCTATCGTAAATCTTCCACAGAGCTGAAACAGACAATATCTGAAAGCAAATATGGCCTCACTATTTAAAAATATAAAACAAAGAAGCGGATTAACGTATCACTCGGGCTCGGCGCTAATTCCGCTGACATGATTTATAGGCACAATCTCGATGTGTAATACTTACACTTAATTTAACATCTGATTTAGCAACAGTCGCAAAGCAAACGGGCTGACAAGTCGGTTGACGACGTAATCACTGGCATTGTTCTATGTAATCTAGCGATACGAGCAGATCTCACTTGCATAACTGTCAAGCTGAGTAAACTCACCGTCGGAGCTATAATCTGACAAGTTCTTTTATGATTGACTACTTGCTGCGCGATTAATACTTGTCTAAACATACACTCGCGTTATCTTTGAATAAATAGTTGTGAAATTCAAACAAAGCATTGGTATTATGTTGGAGTCACACGGTCAATTTGTTCCCCAAATATCGATGCCGAGCCGGCTAGCAGTTTCGGATGGTTTGTTTGATCGGCGCGGTGCAGCGGCAGGCAGCGCGGTAACCTTTTAGTAGATGCACTTAGGGCGCACCGTGCCGGCCGCCGACAACCGACCGCCGGCGCCTCGTTGAGGGCGCGATGGGTGGATGCTAATTGTTAAGACGCCCTTCCCGCTCATTGTTTTAGAGCAGAACATGATTGAAGTTTCGGCGGTGTGCGGAGTGATGTACACTAACCGCCGAGCAAACACTCCGCGCGTCAGAGCACCGCCGCGCATGACACATGCATTAACAACCGACCTAATATTTTCATAATCTAATGGCGATGTTCTGTGAAACAATGCTCGATGTTTATTCAAACAATTATCTACGTATCTGTTACTGGTTAGACTGACCTCTTTAAAATCGTCTAAAATTGTTTGCTGTTACATGTTTTTTGTTTCACTCTGAGCCGTTAGTGACGACTTAAACTTTAAAACCGCTTTCTTTTGTTGCAGGTCACGCTTGCTCAGATATGTCGAGGTCAAGATAGAAATCCTGGGCCGCATAACTTTCATGAGCCTTCGGAAGAGATGCGGAGGAAATTTGAGTCTTGGTGGAGCGCACAGGTGTCACCACGCCCTCCTCCTTTCAGTCCACGACGATATCCGTCTCCAGGGCCAAAGAATCGCTCCCCCACACTAAACACTATTCCTGATCACTTACATCCAGCTCTGCAGACAGTTCAGAGTCAATACCCTACTCAGAAAACCAGAATGCGAACAAGTTTCGATCCGGAATTAGAGTTGCCCAAGTTGCAGCGCTGGTTTTCCGAGAACCAACATCCGAGTAGACAACAGATACAACAATATGTACGCGAACTTAACAACCTGGAATCGAGGCGAGGACGTAAACCATTAGACGTCAACAACGTTGTCTATTGGTTCAAAAACGCTCGTGCTGCGCAGAAACGGGCTGAACTTCGTAATATTGGTGGCATGGGCTGCCACCTCGGCATGAATGGCTTCAATAGTAGAAGTCACAGTCCAACAAATGGCTCTTTACTGGCTGGGAGCGATCATTACGCGTCTCAAGACCAAAACTCAATGAAGAGTCCCATGCAACTCTCGGGGAGTCCCGGCAGATACCCGATGTCGGTTATGTCCGAAGATAATCTATCGAATGGAGGTTCAGATTTAGAAGATGACGGAGGAGATTTGAACCCTGATGATAGACCCGAGAGTCCAGATGCACCTCTATCCTTGATTACAACTAAAAAGAACAACAACGATCCGGAAGATTTAAAAAAAGAGTCACCGAAACCCCCAGACATAATAAAGGTAAAATTTGCTCAGTTTCGAAAACAATATTATTCGTATTATTTGCCATAATATAATAACGATATATCTACAATTTTTCTGACCTGTTATGTTTATTGTCACAGGTTCATGACATTAAGCAAGAGCCGAAAGATTTGAGCAAACAAGAGCAAGTTAATTCACCGCAGCGTTCGCCGGCGAAAAACAGTGACAGCTCACACAACAACTGCAATAACAACAATAATGAAGATGAAAACGGCATTGCTGACGAACACGAGGTTTCCGATGAAGATGTCGCTCAAGAGCGGCATTACCGACCTGCTTCACCACATCTCGACCGCCTACCGTTCCCCATGGTGCCCAACCATCCAATGTTTGGTCATGGTATTATGTACATGAGTCAATACATGACCGGCTTTCCAGGAGTAGGTCCCGTTCCCGGAGAAGGTGCTAGTGGTTTAAATTTGGCTTTGGCTGGCGCATCAGATGAACGTCGCAAGCGCAACCGGACATTTATTGATCCTGTCTCCGAAGTTCCCGTTCTCGAGCAGTGGTTTTCGATGAACACTCATCCGTCACATAACCTGATACTGAAATATACAGAGGAGTTAAACAGGATGCCGTACCGACAAAAGTTTCCTCGGCTGGAGTCGAAGAACGTGCAATTCTGGTTCAAGAACAGGAGGGCAAAGTGCAAGCGGCTCAAAATGTCGCTGTATGAGCCTTCATCGCCAAGTCATTACTCACACCCGGGGCATCCCCACGCCATCGCAGATCGCAAGCTGGTCTGAAGAACATACCACCAGTTATAAAGTTAATAAACGAAGTAACATCAACAGTGGAAGTGTGTTTGAATCGTAACACGAAAGACTGATCTTGAATCGTTTAATGGTGTGCAGTGCCATGTTAGTATTAAAATGACCGAACAGTCATTCAAGTTTAAACGTTTCGTATTATTCGTATGGACTTTATTAAACCTTGATAGATTTACTTCATAGTTTTGCTTAAGGTAGTCACTTCAATGCGACATAATAATCGTAATATTAACATTAAATTAGAATATTATCGTGATATACCGCAGCAACCACATCGTTTATTTGTACATAGTACACGTATAAATAAGTTGCTATCAAAAGGCCACGTCACAAACACTGTGAATGAATCTCAAATATTATTATAGCGCTTTGTATATGTATATAAGCAACTCATTCGGCTCTATTTATTGTATAATTGTAGTTTTACGAAATGTTATTAGAATGTAATTATTAAAGTTCCGCTTAAATTATAGTTTTAGGTTATGGCACCGTTAGTGTTGTATTAAAAGTTATTATAATGTATGATAATTGTATAATAATGATTACATTTAGAGATCATTTTAGTGATAGAATCGATATTATTATTCATGAGTAATAATTAAAATAATTCAATTTTAGATCGGTTGTCGATATTCGCTACCGCTATTACGCACATTCCTTGTTTTTTGTAGATATAAATTATGCTTCCTCAATCCAAAGATTGATTAAATTAATGCGCAATCCGATAGTTGGAAACATTTGGTTACATAAAGAAAAACATTTAATTAAACTATTGGTGATAGTTTTTTTTAACTAATTTGTATTAATACTCAGCTCCAAAGGCAATAATATATATTAGGTATGTACAATACATATTTTATTTGATTGCGTAGAAGGTTCTACCGGACATTATTTCACAGTATTTAAGCATTTAACGTGAGATTGTTCTCGCACTTTCGATTGTTAATTATATCTGTAACAGTTTGTTTTGTTGTTCCAATGTTGTGCTTGTTTTTGTGAAGCTGTGATGATATTTCCAAATATTGTAAATATTCTAATAATGTTATCAATAAGGGTTTTATTTTAAAAACAACGTCACTAGGCTCACACGAACAATGTTTGCATACTGCTTAGTTAATGAACATATTGGCTAAATGTTTATTCGATTCAATTATTATAAACGAAAATTTAATTGAATATAATATGAAAATTTATAATGCATATTATTTTTATCCCTTCCTTGTTAGGTTTTGATAAATATATATAAAATCAAATAATTTAGCCATCAGGAAACTATTTCATAATATCAAGACTACCGAATGCGGACTATCGAGGAATATAACTTCTGGTAGATTTTTTTCTTGTACGGTATACAGTCCACAATACTTACCTTATAAAATAAAATGTTTTATTCATCACGTAGGCAAATATAGTTACGCTTATGATAAATCAAGGTGCATGAGAATATTTAATTATTACTTAAATAAAGTCGCTTATTAGACATTATCGCTTATATAACTAAAGACATTTTATCATTACATTTTATATGATTTGACTTGATTTGACATTAAATAAATGAAAGACTAAGCATAGTACAGCAGTAATAAAATTACCTAATGGCTAATATACTTTTACATTTTTCTAAGTAGCGTCGTATGCTACAATCGTTGACGTCCAAATAATGAAATAATACACTAATAATTGTTGGAAGATTTAGGTACACCGGAACCCTCCTTTCTCAGCTCGCTAGCTTGCCGCTGAGCGTTGCAACTTTTATTTATATTGATTTTAAGGTTTTTCTGTTTGACCTTGGCAAATTTTTATAAGGCAAAAGCTCTTAGTTCTCTTTCAGTAAGAAGATTGTATAATATCACCATTGCAATGCAAATAATTTGTTTTTACGCGCACGCATTTTTCTTAATAATAAGAAATGAGCGTTAATTATTCGTATGTCGAACTTGAAGTCAAATGTGGCTCAAATATTGTCGTAAGCTGTGCTATAAATACTCATAAATATTAAAACTAATACAAATTTTTTTTCAAGACGGTATATGAGGGCACGGTGTAAAACAAACTATAATATTTTCAATTAATTAAAATTATTTGTATCCCAACTTAATTTAGTAAAATGGAAGAAGTTTTTTTGTTGCTTTGCACAATATAATAATCTAGATTTCAGAAGCTTATTGTAAAACAGTTTTGTACAATTTAGTAACGTAAAGTTGGTAAAGAATAGCAGATTGAAATGGATACTTATTTTCCTACTTTTAAGGGAATAGGACAAAAAGTACCAAAAATGTGATATGCTGAACACAAAATATGACATTATCTCAGTACTAACTAAATTGAATCAAGTACTTTTTTCAGTGATTTAAAGGAACTACGGATCTGTTTTAACACACTATCTAACAATATGGACATGGTACAAACAAAAATCTACTTACAATACCCGTCAAAACTAATATTTTATTGAAATTTAATAAACACGCAACAATAGTCCGTCAAACAATAGTATAACGTGTGTCAATAGTTATCTATTGGCACAGACGGCGGAAGCGTCCGGTAGGCGGGGACCTAAATCACCTGTCAAACTACAAGTCTTGGTGTAATCGCAGATATCTGCCGTGGACGTCTTTGTCGCCAGTTCGATCTTCGGTGAATGACCGGATCTGTTTCGGGGTTTCGGACTTTCTGGACGTCTGACAAACTTATATCTTAATAAGTTGGGGTTAGTTTGGAATGGTAAAGTATACAGACGAGATTACTAATTCTAGTAATTTTCTAATAGGCTATCGACAGCTATTTTCCAAGCGCAGTATAATATACAATCATGATAAATATATTAGTAAAACAAGATAGTATAAAAAAATATATGGTTTGAATTCATAGAGTAACAAAGAATTAAGAATAACTGAAATATAACATTTAAAATACATTTTTTTTATAAGTATTAATTTACCACTTGTTTGATGATTAAGGATAATGCTAGTAGGTTATTTATATATGACAATGATCTTAATATTTAGTTTAAAGGTTTTTGGAACAACTCATAAAACTTTAGTTACAATAAAATAAACCTTTAACTTGCGACTTCGAACATCGCCAAGATAGCAGAGTTACTTCGGAAGCTGATTGCCAACAATTAACTCCCAGGCGTCGGAACACTATAGTGATATAATAGTAGTATACAGAAGATACGATTACATGATTTGAAAAATAACTTGAAAATTTGTGCACGTATATATTCACCAGAGACATACCGTTATTGTTTTTTTTTTCATGGCTTTAGAATTCCATGTCGGCTCAAAAAGCCGGTGCGGGTAGGTACTATCAGAACCAATCTAAAACATGCCTATGAGGAACCGGTCTTAATAAATACTTAGATAACTTTTTAGAAGGATAAAAAAAGTAAACTAGAGATGTATCGACGATAGGATATACATTAACAGTTGTCAGTTACCGATAAAATATTTAACAGAAACTCTAAAGTATATTTAGTTAAACGACTTACAATTTATTACAGTACTTAAGTAGCAAAGATCAAGTTACATGCGTATGACACCTCTATACCATAAGGGTAGACAAAGACTAGATTACCACAACTCTATTTTGGCGCTCTTCTTATTTTCTTTCTCATCCATCCAGCCAGTTTGCAGTACTTTTGTTTTTTTTTTTACTAAGAATGTCAGATATCTGATAGCCGTACTGGTTCTTCCATCCACACGAGCCTTATACGTCTTCCTTGTCAGTCTCCCACTATCCATCCCTTCCAATCAACCAAACTTACCAAGCACGCCATATTCAATTTTAGTCACTACCTTATGTTTCATTGCACACATGTACATCATCATAGCACTCCGCACTCTATCACTCATGGTCAATGACCAACTTAATGGAAATAAATCAAGAATCAAATATAATTATCTTATGTAATTTTAAAGACGCCAATATACATCTTCGCATTCCTAAGTAGGTGCAAAGGGCTTCAGCTATAGAAACTTTCAAGTCGAATCGAGACGGCTTATTCCAATTAGAGAGATTTGATTTCAAGAAATTCTTTGATCGAGCGCCTTATCCACTCGTTAGCGTTGCTTTTGAGAGTCGTAATCATTGCGAGATTTATATAATTAGCAAATAATATTATATCAATAGCATGACATACAGATTGCAAAATTAAGACACAGCTGGGATTTATTTTTGTTTACATTATTTAAGTCACGTACGTTTTACGAGTGTCAATATTTATATTACTGTTTTGCTCTATCATTGTACGATAAGAGGATTAAGGAATAAAAATTGCTTTTGTATTTTTCAATACAACTGCCAGTGTAAACAAAAGTACTGTTTTTACGAATTCTAGAAACGAAGGGAATGAAAATATATAGAATTATAGTAGGTATAATTGGTAATAATCTTTGAGTGCAATATTTTGTATACAAATTATTGTTTATATCGTTTTCAAGCGCTATTGAGATATTAGATATTTGAATCTTGGAAATTTACCAGAAATAGTATAATTATAAAATAACTACGTATAATAAACAAGAAATGAACTTAGGTACATTTTATGACTGTCGAAAAAGTTCCTGTTGGTTAACACACAGCAAATACTCTCACGACCAATAAAGATAAATAATATCAGCCCTGTATCGTATACTGTCCCACTGCTGGGCAAAGGCCTCCTCTACTACTGAGAGGGATTAGGCCTTAGTCCACCACGCTGGCCTAGTACACACACCTTCGAAATTCCTATAGAGAACTTCTCCGATGTGCAGGTTTCCTCACGATGTTTTCATTCACCGTTAAAGTGAACGCGAAAAAAGCGCAAAGCGAACGTTTGTTTGAGGCCCGTGCTCAGCAGTGGGCAAGTATATAATACAGGGCTGATATTTTTATTATTATTATAAAACAAACGATAATTTACAGAGAATATACACGCCATTTTAGAAAATTCAAAGGTGTATGCCCTTGGGATTTGAACCTGCGGACAGGCAGTCCAATCTACACTTAGCTAGGCTATAGGCAATCGCCGCTTAACTAACGATATATATTATCCTCCCAATTTTTTTCTAGATAGATACTGCTCTTAAATCTGCCACTGTACCACAAATATTATCAATCGACCACCCTGTATTTATTAAATAATTATAATAAATAAATCCGAAATAGTTATAAGTATTATATAATATTAACGTGCGAAAGTTTGTAACACGTTTAATTAAAAACGCCTGCGTATTTTATAATAGTTTCGGGGAATGAAATTGCTCTTAATATTTCATAAGCATTTCCAAGTATTTTATATATAAATCAGGTATATAAATTAATTTTCATTCAAGGGATTTTATGTACTTGGATAGGAATTTGTTTTAATGTAGATAATATATTCTCAAAAAATATATAAAAAACGGATTGATCAAAAATGTAATAAATCAGTTAACATTTCGGCCTGCTCAATTTATTTTTAATTTCTTTTATTTCTATGTCGATTAACGTTGCTCTTTTTTAAGGAGTAAAAGTGCAAAAACTTCGCATTATAAAAAAATAAGTGAATGTATAAAATAATTCACAGCATTAAATTTTAATCTAAACAAACAGGCTGCCACGGCAGCGCATTTATGTTAGTTAACCGAGGATTATGATTTTTCTAATAAAACAATTTATTGTGAGCTACACTCCGCCGACTTCGCTTTCTTTTCAACGTATTTATTGTGACGACATACGATACTGATTTGAATAAGAAAATACTTATGGCTCGGGTCGGCTATAATGCTGAGTTTTATTAATTGTACTAACTTAGCGTTGATGTGTAGCTAAAATAAATAATCTAGGACCTGTTTAACAACTTATTAACTAAATGCTATTCGTCACATTAATGTATAAGCCGCCCAAATAAAAGTCATAATTTAATCTATGCTCCCAAATATGTAAATGGTAATAAAACGAGTACAACTGTCAAATTAACAAAAAAATATACATACCGCCTTCAAAATCCACTAAAAACCAAAACAATATTTACGATTATCTGGTTACCAATTTTGTAGTCGGTGACTAATTAAAATTGCCAGTTAAGCTAGATAAATACTTGAACAAATGTACGACAACCCAAACAAAGTCACGGACAATCTAGTATAACACAAAGAATCAGGAGTAAATACTTAAATTGGAAAAACTTCTTCCTTAAGTAATTTTGTGTTACAAGTGAATTAAAATTAATATCCCTCTGCTGGAAACAGCAGTACACATTTTTAAGATGATCAAAACTGAATCACATACATACATAATACAATAGTGAGTTGATGGATTATGAGAGAAATAACTTAGGATTGTAAAACTATCAATTGATTTATTGAGAACAGTAAAGACTAGACAACGACCAAAAAGAAGTATACAATTTCTTAATTTATAAGCGGCATACTGCCAGTACTAATATAGCTCACATTGGTTGTTATTGTTTGTTTTATACTCTTTATTACTATACAGTTTCAACATGAGTTAAGTTGCAATGGACATCCCTGCAATCGCCCCTGAACACGACAATAAAACTCTTAAGCCTCATTGCCTAGCGAGAAAGATTTACTCCAGTCTTAATACACTGTAATATCGTTGTCTGTGCCACGGTTTACTGTCGGTGCAGACGGACGGGAAAATACAAACAAAGTAAGCAAGAATCAATTAAAACAAAAATATTTTGTGTTTTGTAAATGCATGTTCTTTTTATTTTGTGCTATAAAATGTCGTCGAGTAATATTAAAATTAATTGATTCTCGGATAGAGAGAAAATGTCTGTTATCAAGTATACAGTGCCTCAAATAAAACAATATTAATGTTGCTCACCTTCCATCTGACTTATCATATTCCTATGTAGAGTCGACGAAAAATATCACGCATTCACATATTCACGCATTTAGAAATTACTATTTGGAAGCCTCCTTGGCATCAAACATAATATAATAATGGAAATCCCATCTAGAAATCGAACTCAAACCACTCAAATCCAGTACCACTAAACCGATGAAACAACCGATAAAAAACAACATTAGCAAAACAATTTGCAGCGGAACCGCTGCTAAGTAGCGTCGCAGTCTCATCGCCTATCTGCCATCCCGGCTTAGTCGTGATATAACAAGGAGGACAGTTAAGCCGAGGCTTAGGGTTTGTTAATTGACATCATATTTTTATGACTGGTTTATGGAATGAAAAATATTATATAGAAGCTTATTTTAAAGCTAATAGTTAACTTCCGTGCAGTAAATGCTTAAGTTGGAAAGATATCTTCCTTACGTCATTTCGTGTTTCAAATTAATTAGGAATAGTATCCCTGCTTGGAACACTAGTAAACGCATTTTTAAAATAAATATAACTGAATTAAAATCATAGTAAATTTTGCATAAAAATAAAAAGTCTTTGTATTGTATTTTATTTTATTCTTTAAGTATTTTTTTCTGATTCCCAAAAAAATACATTACGTAGTTTAATAAATAAACCATAAAATAATTTAAACAAATAATATCGCCACAATTCATTTTAACTTACATTAAAAGCAAAAATATGAAGTATCTACCCTCAAATGAAGATTTAGAGATGGCGCGGCGAAACGTAAATCTACTTTCTTTAATAACTACTCGGTTGTTATGAGTCGTAACTCACGTTGATCCTTACATTGACTTAAGAAGATGAACCACCCTCGGATATGTAGCTTTCATTTTCCCAACGACCTTTCTCTATAATAACTGCACGTTCATACTCGACAACTTCAGGGAACATTGTTTCTCGTTGCGAGAAAAAATAATTTGCAAATGAAGTTATGCAAGCATGTGGAAATGTGTTTTATTTGGTATGAGCATGAGATAAATTAATAAATAAATTGTCAGTTTCTAAAAAATAAGTAAATAGGTGAGAAGAAAAATTAAAATAATAAAATTATATTTCTAGTTTTCTTTAGAAATAGTTATAAGTAATATATCTTTTGGCAAAATTAAAAAAAGCATACAATAAGAGTTTGATTTTATTAGCAATAGCATTTTAATTATATTAAACTTATGTTTAATATAGATTTCGTTTCATTTTATAGCAAAATGTACATAATATAGTATAAAATAAAATATATTTTCAATTACCCTGTCGTCACTAGAGCGAATCCCGTAGTGCGTACGGGTCGCGTGGTTTTTTCGCTCAACCGCCGCTCGTCGCGGTCGGTGTAATCTCAAATCTCCCGCCGCCAATTTATTTTCATTAGCGATCATCCTCGGTTAATTTTATTCCCTACTTACCCCGGCGACGATCGGAGACTCCGGCAAAAAAAGTATGAAGGGGACTTCTTTTATTTTGCCTCGTAGGATACCGTTGCCACATTATAACTTTTAATTAGGTGCAATATTAATTTATTTACATTTCAGATAGATATTTTGAAAACCGTGAATATTGAATATGAAATAAAAATTCGCCTTCAACATCTTGATAATTAAATATTACAGAGGAACTGTAGTAAAAATAATGAAATACTATACGTGAAATGAAAAATACGGATAAATTCAGAGAATGTTTTTTTTATCATTGAGCACTTGTTTTACATGAGTTGACATAAGACATTTATGTTTTTAATTTTTAAATTATATTAGAACAAGAGGTTCGCAAAACAAGACAGAATAGTGCCCTTAAACATTAGCCGCCCACTCAAAATAATAATCAAGCAAGATACATTTTATTATTCTCTGGAATATAGTATGGAAAGACAATAATAATAATAATTGGTATAATAAACAAACAATTCAAACAGTTAAAAAACCCAAAAATTTCCATTAATCTCCGCTACCAGTTTTCCACATTTTCTCCTCCATACATCTCAACAATCCGGCTCACGTCGCATCCAGTATCTCGGAGTTGCTTAATTCATTTCCACGGGATAATATTATTTTTTTACTCCCCCGCTTTTTGTGATGAGCCGTGGCTTATTTTTTATTCATTGGGGTGGTTATTCATCTCTATTCTCGACCGTTCGTTCAGATCGACGTGTAATCACGTTGACAGTTGCTTCGAGCTCACCAAGTAAAATTAATGAATTTATTGTGTCTGATTCGCTTGGATGTCTTGATCTACGGATTGAGTGACTTGAAGGTAATGTGAAGTGACGTTTATTCTATTGTTACAAATAGGTTGAGAATTGAACTATGGTCAGATTTATTTTCTATTGTCAATATTAAAAGATTTTCTGTTATGCTTATTCATATTAATAATAAGTAACAGTGACGAAGAGTGAAATTGTTGAAAAGGTAACCCGAGGCAAAAAAATCCTTAGTTTACATATCGTAGCTAATTTAACAGAAAAACATTAACTAAGACAAACATAAAAGAACCTAAAAGAGAAGCCGGCAGGAATCGGGTTGTGTGAACGCTTCGCCACCGATAAGTAATAACTTATTGTAATTGAGCGGTCGACTGCGGATTAGGCAATGTACGCACTTACGTCTACGCAGCGCGTAACCGCTACGCGCTACGATGCTTGATATCGTATCAGGAATTACTACGTCAACTATTTTATTATCTGTTGGTTTAGTAAATTGGTTTCATTTTTCGCTATTGACAGCTTACTTGGAAAATTCCGAAACTATAATTTTATGTATATACAAAACACATATATAAAAAATCTAATTCATATCATAATGGCATCGTTTATTTATGCGAAATAATTAAAACCAAATAAAAAACCTATCTAAAAATAATCTATATACCGATATAAAAATATCGTTATCACAATTCTCTTCAAGCGAAAACAACGTATGAAATTAAAAGGGAGATTAATTACCAAGCATATGAATTTAAACATGCTAAACATATGAAGTACAAAGGGCTGCCCAAACCACGGGAACATTTTATTCCCGTCTAAATCTGTAGTCGAATTAATTTGTCGCGTCGTGCAAAATTAACGCATGAGTAACGTCGCGTAGCCTGACATCTCGGTAAATCGCACTTATGCATCTCACGAGCCCGGAACTATATAAAGTAGGATTACCAACTCTAGAACGAATTAGAAAATAATACAACAAATTAAAAGCGTGGAAACGATAATTATATTTGAAATAGGTAAGCAGTAAACACGTTTTATGTTTCTTGAAAATGTACCTAATGAAAAGCTTATTTGTGTATAATAAAAAAATCAAAAATAGCCATCACTTTAAAGCCGATATCATAAATTAAATAAAAAAGTGTTTTCTATTCAATTTCCCATCCATTTTTAGGATTTTTACGAGAAACATAAGGCTTGTTGTATCAACTCTATACAGATCCGCCTAATTTCCCTGGATGTTTACCGCGGTCTCAGGTGAAAAGATCCCACGCTCACCCACCGTCTGCATTGCTGGCTTAACTGTTTACTATTTCTACATATCACATTACAAAACAAACAATGCAAAGCATTATTAAAGATATTTATATTAACAAACGGAGTTACGACTTTCAATATATATCCTGAATTTTATGAAGCAATATTTAAACTAATCAATGTTTGTTGTTTTGTTCTTTATATTAAATACTAAAGACTGAAAGAAACAAGCAAGGGTTCAAATTTCAATCTATATTTGATATCTATACAATTATTATAAAGAGGAAAAGTTTGTAGGGCCTATCTCTGGAAGTACTGAACCGATTTTGAAAATTCTTTTACTATTAGGAAGCGACATTACTCTTGTGTTATAGGTTTCATCGTGGGAAAATATTTATTCCGGAAAACATTGCCAAGTGAATGGAGACGCGGATAATAGGTAGCACTTTATAAACCAGTGTTTAAAGTAATAATGTTTGTCACTTAACACGTTAAATAAAAGTTGTAAGAAACAAAACACAGAATAACTAAATCACCAAATCGATTTTTTTATAAGCTCATACCATAAAAATTTAAAGCCCTTCTATTCATACTCCAGCCACAGCGGCCCATCTTAACGGAGATCAGCCAGGTACGCAGGAGATATTATACTGCATAATTGTGTGCGCAATACACATGTGCACTCTTTATTCCTTGACTCTCATAGTCCGATGAGACGGCAATCCGATATGACCGGTGAGAGATCAGGCGCAGGACCAACGGCTTTACGTGCGTTTCGAAGTACAGTAGTGACATAAAAAAAAAAACATAAAAAATTATATGTACAGAAACTCTACGATAAACAAAATAAAATTCCACCAATCTAAACAACAAATACAAAGAAAACAATGAAATCCGCCACAATGTACATTTCCAAACAATAGCGTTTAATTTTTAATGGGTACTCATCAAAATTGTTTAATTACATCCCAAAGGGACAGCTAAGCGTTAAACGGGGAGCGACCTAATCAACCGTTTAAGGAATAGCGACGGTAACTCCAGTAGTAAAGAACGAATTTATAATTAAAGTTATTTCTGTAGTAAGTGGAGCGATACTTTTTAAAGCTAAAATTATCTATATCTTTTTTCTTTATTTTATTTATTAGAATTTCAAATTTAACAAATAAATATTCTTACAATTATTCAAGAAATCAACTAATATACAATATTATTATTAATTTAAAGTATGTCGTTGGCGGCTCTACAAGTATTAACTGTGTTAGAGCCAATTACGTCTATGCGAAAAAAATATGAATTTATGTCTAATATTGAGATTAATGAGTGCACGCACGTGTAGAAAGTTCCAATCGCTGTAAGCAAAGATAACCTAATAACCCTTACAAATAAATACTAATCTCTATAATTAATATTAACCTAAGAATCCCTATCTGTTTGACTCTAAAATTATTTATTTTAAAGATAAAAACGGCATTCCACTTTTCATAAACAATCTAAGAACTTATATAAGTAAAAATGATTTAATTCCTAAGATTCCTATTTCAAATTTTATGCTATAAGTAGCTTCGAATCTTTTGGGCTGAGTACGACAATACCTACCTATAAAGATTGCCCTCTTGATGGAACTGGGTTCAGGAAAATAGCTCTTAAAAAACACCATCTCTGCACAAAGTTTGACAGCCCGTCTATATGGACGAAGGTAAGTGCATCATGTATCTGGAAGGATTCTCAAAATTGTTGAGTTTTTAAATGCCTTAATTATTTAGGAGGTAATACGAAATGATGTTCGTAAAAAAAACTCTAATGATTGTATTTTAGAGCTCACTTTTAAATGTGTTTAATAAGAAATTTCCTCTGTTACAAAAATAGTAATAATGTTATATTAATAATGGTAAAATAATTATTTGAATATCTTGGAAAATGAAGTTATTTTAACATTAATGCTACGCTTCATTGATTTCTCAAATATAGAATACTCTTTAATTACACTACTTATTTTTTTTTAATTACAAACTTAAACTATTATCATTTTTATGGTTTGCATGATAATTTAAATTAATAGTCTTCTAAATATTTTTTGTATTTCGAAGCAATAAAACTAATACCATAATTATTAATTCATTCAATCTGGAATATTGCAATTGGAAAATATCCTCACTGCCATCACAGAATAATAATTATTTTTACGTCTTAATTATTTTTGTGTGAGTGTAAAAAGCGAGGGTGCAGTGTCCATTCAAACGTAACACTTTTGTTCCATTTTAACGTAATAATTTTTTTGTTAATTATTTTGTTTCGTTTCAAAGAGTACAACGATTTTTTAAATACTTTTCAGTTGTTATGTTCTATAGTGGTTTATATAACTCCGACATGTAAACTCTTTCACTGATCAATGACATTGTAAACACTATAATGCAATCTGTTGCGTTACAGGTCGATTTAATATGTTAATATTTTTTTAATTTTATGAGACTTGAATTTGTGTTTGCCAAAATAACTGATCACCTACACTCAATATTAGCACAAACATTTCCTCCAACTTCGACTTAACTTCATCATCATAAACGATTGTAACAAAGTATGTCGGAAACTGTAGGCATAAAGTATGGCGAGGTTAGGCGGAAATGTGCATCTGCTAACGCGCGGTTTATGTCCCAACAGTCAGATAAGATGCACAAATGTATTCCGATGCAATCTTTATATTTGACAGTAAACCTAAATGATTCAGCGCTCTAATTGAATATTTCGATGTCTTTAAACATTTGAATTTCGAATGGCGTATTTCTTTTTTTTTCATGACTCTATGCCTGTTTTTGACATTCGGTATGACTAGAAATTAAACATAAGCACAAAAAAAGCTTGGCCGTGTGTGTAATGTTGTTTTTATCAATTAAGGGTTGATTTTTCAATCATTGATAAAAAATATTTATGGGATATGGGATAAAATATAGAGCAAACTATTTTAAAATGACAGCTGTATGTAAGACGTTTTCAATATGCCTCAGTTTTAGAATCAGTCAGGTTAGGTACAATTTATTTATTAGATAAGTTTTATCTGATGATTAAACATTTTCCCTTAATAATTCATATTATATCACCTTTCAGCACTCCTTTTCCATATAAACTTTAATTTTCAAAATTTCATACACTCCCTTCATGTTTTCCGTAAATAGATTAGCATGCTAATTTTACATTTCAATAAATTTAAAGTTTATAATTTTAAACATATGCCCAAAATAATTATAAAGAACTAATTTAACTTTGACATTTAGTTCAAACAAGTATTTGAGGACATTGCAAAGTGCTACGTCTAACATAGAAAATTCAATAAAAAGCTAAAAGCCAATCTTATCTCGGCGAGAGGAAATTAAGAAACAGCGGCGGGCATCAGACTCTGGCTCTTTCCAGATCTGTCAACAGTTGGGACGCGCCGAACGTTATATCGATAGTCGAGTGACATAATTTTTTTTAATGTGTGAATAAGCTTATAATGATTATGTGATTGAGTCCGATGACGATTGTAATATTTTTAAAATTGTATACTTTTTTAGATAAATCTAATTATTATAGTAACCGTTTAACAAAAGGTACTAGATTACGAAATTTTACCTTATCATTAAAAAAAAAAGATAAGAAAGTGAAGTATTGCGGAAATATAAAATTATTAGAAAATATTTAACAAGGATATTATTTTCATCATTATTTGTAACATCTTCTAATTAAAAGCTGTTAATAACATTAGGAACTGAGAAATATGTAATTAGTTATCCAGTGTGATTTTTATTTAAAATCGTAATACATACACAACATTTTCTTTGACATTTTTCCGTAATAAGTTGGAACGTTTGAGTACGCTAACAACCTACTCTATACAAACGGGTTAGTTCAAAACCTTCTCAGTAGAGGAGGACCGTTTCAACACTACGATAGTATATAGGCTTTATAATTATTACATTAAATAAAACATCGACAACATTTATCAAACATCTACATCCCTAAACATTTTTAAAAGATAGAGTGTTGAATGCGACAGCACGACATCGGGTTTCGGCGTCGAACCGCTGAAATAATTCCATCGTGACACCCGCTCACCCGCTCTACCCGCTCTACCCGCTACCCGCCGGGAGAGCGGAAACGCAGCCTTATCTCGCGCTGAATACCCGCTTGTTCCATTTTTAAACAACTCACTTCTTTATTTGTTTACCCCGCCCCGCCCGCGCCCCGCACGCCCCTTCCGCTGCCATGTTACCACATGAATAGAGACGCCTACTTAATGGGACTTTCAGTTCCTAAGTCATCATGTTTTTAACAATATACAAAGATAAGTAAGGAAGGTCGGGCCGCGGATAATAAACAGAGAAATATACGTTTACTTCACGCGAAATTTGAAAGAAAATCTTGATGGCTCGTAAATATGAACGTGGTTGGGAGTTTTTTTGTTGTTTCGCCGGATATTGTGGCAAATTGAAAACAAAGTTGCGTTGCTTTGTTTATTTACTTTGTTCGTGTTATAAATAGTAAATGTTACTGTAAAGGGTAGGTTAACCTTTTAATGACATGTATACCTTCTTTATATTACCTTCAAATGATATTGAATGATTATAAAAAAGATAAAGCTTGATTCAAACTCATTGATCGAATAACGCATACAATCGCCACGATATACAATTGACTCTGGATCTAACTCTATATTTCCTTATAAACAAACAAAAACATAACCTTAAATTCCAAATCCAAAATCTCGAATATAAATCTGCTCAATAATTCATTTTATACGAATTATATTCGTCTTTTGGGTACAGTTTATCCGTTATCGCCAGCACAATGCATTACGGCCAGTAACAATATCATTACGGGGGCTATTCAACATTTTTATTATTGCGTTACTATTGTCTTATGGCGCGACGGTGCCCGATAACGCCGGGGACACACTGACGCAACGTTTGGACAACTCGGAGTTCGTTCAATAGAAAATACAAATGGCGAATATGACAAAATTTAAGGCTACATTGTGATAAGGGAGTAAATGTTCTGTTATTTATTAAATATTAGAATACAGGTGAAGAAAATAATTTATCTTTCAGAAAATAAATATGTTGCACATACTGTAACATTTTAAGTTTTACCTTAAAGATATAAAATTATGTAATCTTATTAAACCATATTCAGTATTAGAATGATATAAATATCTTATACTTGTTTAAAAAGGTACATTTAAAGATCTCGTCCATAGCTTTTTAAATATTATTTCACGTACTACGAGATTACGAGAAGGTTCTGTTTCCCGCCATTGGTAAAGGGTGAAATTTTCCGAAAGGGGCCCCGACAAAACATATACAAAGATACTAATATGCATGAATGCAGTCTGTAAATCGTTCTAAATATAATTTACATAATTAGCAAAGGGAAGCCAGCACGAATCGAGTTATGATACTGCGCCACTGCTTCCCGCCTAGCTGTCCGCTCTTCGCACCACTGAGTGTCGAGTAAAACTCGCAAACCGAGATACGTTGCAGATTTATGTGGGTAATGTTTGTTGTTTCACCTTCCCCGCGAATTATGCGCTGTCGAGAATTATGAATAAGCTCCGGCGTTAGGCGTGATTGGTGATAATGTATAGGCACTATCAGTACGAAGATCTACCTATGCTATACGCAGTGCCGGATTTATATTTTTTATGAGTGTAGGCTAGTTTATTTCCTCCGCCCCATGTAGGTAGGTGTATGTAATACATACATATTATGTATGTGTGTATGTAGAAATTCATATTATGTTCATATGTATGTGGGTGTCTGAAATACTTAATAATTTTGGCTTATTTACAAATCCAGGACTGTCTCTACGGAGATTTTCAATATTTATATGTGAGTATTTTTTTTTGTTTATCATAAGTATGTAGTTAAAAAGTTTAGAAGTGCCTATAATACTTGCCCACCTACTTATTATACAGCTCAGATGGAGCGAATACGAAGTGTTATGTTTAGGTGCGCCTTAGAGTCGCATTTTGTATAAAATTTATGGAGAAAGTTTTTTAAAATGACTGTAAAGATACTTGAACCTCTAATGTTTTCATAGAGGTTTTTTAACCTTAAAGGTAACACGATCGATGGGCATCAAAGTTTCTTTCAAAAAGTATCAAGTTATTGCATGATTCCCCAGTTTCTAACTGATTATTTTTTTCTTCAAAATCTGTGCAGGTCTTAATGTATCAAAAAAAGTTATACAGTCTCCTAAGACTTCTAGACTAAGATTTCTTGTAGCTACAGTGATTAAGGTGCCCCATCTCATAACCCACACTGTATATCTAAATATTTTCAGATCATTCGCCTCAGCTCCACACAAACAGAACCAGCATTACTAAAAAATTATAAGTATTTTCACTTACACAATCATCAAATCAAAAATAATATATAAAAATACCTTACAATCATGTCGATTGAAATATAAGTTGTACCAAAAGGATTAATTCGAAACATAACCTATCAACAATACACCTTCGAGACCGAGAGCTGGCCGATAAAACAATAACAAAACAAGCGCAACCAAAGCCCCGCCAATTTCCATTTATGCAAATACCGCAGCGCTCCCGTTAGATACCATTAATCATTATCTAAATTAATTTCGAACGTTTTACAAAATCTCCTCTTAGTTTCTTAAAGTCACAATAAAGAGGATCGTGGCGGCGACCATAACTCATCTTACCTAAGATTACTGATCTTTAATCCCCCTCCCGGGCTCACTTAAACTTAAGATTTACGACCGAGAAGTATTATGTTGCGCCCCCGCGATGTAACCACGCGATGTTGAAAAAACGCATGCGAACTTTTTATAATTGATAT
Source organism: Manduca sexta (assembly GCF_014839805.1). Taxonomy (NCBI): domain Eukaryota; kingdom Metazoa; phylum Arthropoda; class Insecta; order Lepidoptera; family Sphingidae; genus Manduca; species Manduca sexta. Next base: position 7,203,573 of record NC_051139.1, read on the forward strand.
TTAATGTAAATATTGTGGATTTTGGAGTATACCATTTTCTTATTAGTTATAAAACATTACAGTCGGAGGAAAGTTGAGACTTGAAAATGGCTTTTCGAGCATTAGGAGTTGTCAACTTGAGGTGACAGGTAGGTCGCATACTAGCTTGCAAGACTAGAGGCTAGCGATTGGGTATTGAAAGACTTAAATCCGATAAAGCATTAATAATATTAAGCCCCCGCCCCCTCCTCCCCCACTCTAAAATGGCAATTAGCTAGCTAACACATTTTTAACAATATAACATAAATGTGACAGTTATCTATTTTTTTTTGTTACTGCAAGTAATGAATAAGAAGGAAGAATATTACGAAGCAATAATTATTGATAGCATTGATTTTAAATTTGGAATACTTAACGGTTTAATAATTAAAGAGGCTAATAAATGAAGTATTAACAGAAACTTTGCTTGATTAAAGTTTTAAATAATAATTTTTATCACTGAATAATTACAAAATTAATCCATGAAATATGTTTCAATGTTTTTTGGGTTTAATATCTATCCGTAAACCAAATAAAGACGCGCAGCCAAACTTGTTACGGAGTTAGCTGAAGGAATATTTATAGCTGTAACTTTATTTAATATTGGCAGAATACTCACTCCCTTATGCGAAAGTTATAAGCCACGCCACTTTTCTATGTCTTAGAGGCAAAAAGTTATATTTTTTACTATAAATTAATCATTTGTCGTTTCTGAGACAGGTTTAACGTAAATAAATTAATAAATTGTATTTTGTTATAAAGTTCAGATAGTTTAAAAGTTAATTGATTAAAAGTCTTTGTAAATAAATTATGCATTAACAATCTATATACATAAAAATTAATCCCTATTTCCCTTGGTCACGCCATCAGGCGTGAAAGGATGGACCGATTTCACTATTTTTTTTTGTTATGTTTATTATTGTCAGGCGAAGGTTCTTATGAAAGAAAAAATTCAAAAAATTGTGCGAAACATTAGAAAATTTAACTTAACAAAAGTATTATTTTTATATAACTGTCAATTGTTTGAAATAACTGTCAGCAATTGACAAAATGCGCGCTGCAAATTCACAGTTAAGACGGGACAACGTCAGTCGGGTCAGCTAGTATGTAATAATTCGGTCAAGGGACATTATGTTGCCAAAATTAGTATTCATATTATATTGATAGCCAAAAGTTTTAAGTCCCAAAAACATTTACAGGGGTTAAATTAAACAATTGTTGAGTCTTTCAAATTCATCAATCAGTCTGTATAAATTCTTTACAAAATAATTTACACACAATATCCATAAGATAAATGCAAAACTGCACATCAGTTGCAAAATTGCTTTAGCAACGAAGTTTCGGAACATTTGAACTTTCACACTGTAATTGAAAGATCGGAAATACCCAAGCAGGCACATATTTCAAAGGCGCTCTCCTTGCCCGGATAATATAAGAAGATAGAGGACAGGCTCGGATATAAAATATGGCGTCCTTTCATGAATCTTATTAAGATATCCTTCCAAAAACAGAGTGGGACAGAATATAATTGTAATATAATGTGTGCGAGCGAGACAAAAATATGATTCGATTTACGTATATTAAAATAATACGGAGCTGGTTAAAGAGGTGCGCCTGTGTTACTCGAGAATTTATCGCTTCTATGAATATGATTTTCTTTAAGAAGTGGATATAGTTCCCTTAAGAGGTATTTAGTGTCAAATGGACTTTATTTTCTTGGAAATTGTGGCGCTTTTGCGTAAATTCAAATGTAACAGATTATTCTGTTGAGAATGGGTTTAATTTGATACAGTAATGTTAAATAATATCAAAATAAAGTAGATGAAACAAATACGAATGACCCGTGTATAGTAATTGTTAATAAAGTTTTTTTTTGTATTTTATTCATTATCTACAAAAACTCTAAAATACAATATTAACCTATCAACCGCTAGTGACATAATTACTAATTATGGATATCAAATAATTACCTCAATGATTACCATCACAATGAACGTAAATAAGCCAGCAATAAGGTTTAATATTAATAACTTATCTCTCGCTCCGTTCGATATAAGAAAAGGTGTCTCATAACTCATAACTTTCTTTGAAAAGTGCACCACACGCGCCGTATCTCGGCTAACATGCAAAATAAGTTTCGGATACATCGGTTAGCGAATGATAATAAACTTCGACGAGCGACGCCATTTTGTTTTTCAAATTAAAGATTGTTGAAAGGTTTTATTAAGGTTATAGGTATAAAAAAATAATGAACTAAATTGAGGACTAATTTAGAAGTTATTCTGTATGTTATAAAAATTATAAAGATTTATTATCTACGAAATACATACGATATTTGGCAACGTGATTTTGTCTCCCAAAAATTTTATAGTCAAACTCTAAATCCTGGGACTTTCCTATAAAATAACTGAATAGGTATGAACTAAGCACTAAAAACCGAACCGAGAATAGGTCACAATAATACATTTTTAGTAACCATTTCAAAAAGAAATTGTGTCTCAAAATCTACCACCGTTTACTCATAATACTCAGCGTATAAATAAATACAAAAAGCCACAAAAAAAATAACTAAACAAACACGATCACATCAAAAACCACAGACAACGGAGCATTATCATTCAATTTCCTCGCGATGCGGAGGGGTCGATATGCAAAAATAGCCTAGTTTATCCCAACATAAATAACATTAGCGATAGCGCGTGTGAGAGTGTTTGTAATTACCTTATAAATAATAATTCAACGCGCCATAGATTACGGTTATGTTGTGATTCATGCGCCGCGGAATGTTAAGTTTTGTATGAACGTTAGACGGCGAAGAAAGGCTGGACTCAGTTTGTTTTTTAATGGATAACTATATATAGTATGTATATTTTGTTAATATAAATGAGTTTACATAAAACAGTTTAAGTAGGTTATTAATTATTTAATTATAAACCTCTATGCCTGATGTTCATGGATGGCGGTTCATTTTGCCCCCTATACATAAACATCGCTTAATACTTTATAGGATTTTTACAATCTACACAATGATTATAAATACAATACGTGTGATCCTAAACTCTGCCAAGATAACAACAAAGTTTTTATTGCCAGTTTCACAGGCGAAGTTTAAGTAAATGCACAAACAATATAAATATTCATTAATATTAGCGAAATATCGCATGAAACGGTCCAAGACGTAAGCCCGAAGGTGGCGTATGAAGCAAAATTTCTATACTTTATCCCCTTCGGCAATCAGAAGAGTGGAGATACGGCGAAATATGAGAGTCATTATTCAGTGGGCTCTTTGTCAACATCTGGCTGATAAATTTACATTAGCCGGGTTATATTAAGCATTTTCACCGCGTGAAGGTGTTATTATCTTCTCTACTGATGTGCGGATTGTATTTTTTTGAGGATATGTTATTAAGCATAATGATTTCTGATGTTTACGCGAATATTTGACATTAAAATTAAAATATTTTTCTGATTTTATCGCGGTTTTAATGTTATTAAGGAATTTCTAACATTCATTTCAAAACTCTTAATTTATGCGATACGTGCTAGGAGTAGGTAGGGATATAGATTATTTTATTGACTATAATTTGAACATATTGAAATTGTCATAAAACGCTATAGAATCAGGATCTATCTATTTTAATAAAGTTACATATTATGTGGAAGAATTAAAATTTACTGTCTACATAAAGATTGTAAATTTTATTTTGCTAAGTCGAAATGAAACTGACAATTTTAATGTGAAACATCAAGTTGTTGATGAAAAAAAATGACATGATACGATCTATCCTCAGGATCTGTCAGTAGTTCACTCGAGACAAATCGAAATTTTATCAATCTGTCTGAATCTGCGACATAAATATTAATAAAAACCTGCTCTTATTGTAATACAGTACAAAACACAAGCCTATTTTAATGAGTAAATGAGATTAAACATTCTGATAAACTTTATAACAAAGCCGTATATAAACAAAGCGCTTATTAATCACAATTTAACACTGGCAATAATTAAAAATCTCATAAGTGTTCGCCGCTGCAACTCACTTAATCGTTACACCGAATGATAGATGGGACACCCCGTACCACCTACATTGATAGAACTTTGTGTCATTAACACACAACCACCCCCGCACACAACGCTAGCTCGAAACGATGTTAATCTTACTTAACAAAGGTTCCAAGACGGCAACGTAGAAGTATTAGGAAGCGTTTACAAGGACGGCACGTAGCGTAATAAATAATATAGTAATCAGTGCTATTCCTTACATCCCGCCTCTTATTAGGCGAGAACCTACATTCAACATTCGCTAATGCCTTAGCTTACTGGCACATGTGGGACGGAAAGATTCCGCCGGAATTTATTGTACTTCGGCTTATGAATCATAAATAAGGAGGGGCTAATTAGAATTGCCTTACGAGCGTTGAATTTCTATATGGATTTACTGTAAATTAGTGGAACGTTTGCTGTTGGTACATTGTTTTGTATTATACAGTACGTCTTTTGGTTCTGATGTCTCATTTCGGAGATGGTATTTATGACGTTACCAACATTAGTGGTTTTTTCTTGAATTTAAGTTTGTTATTTCATATCAAATTAAGCCTGTATTCTTTAATGCTCGGAAGGTTCTATATTGAAACTAAACACGTTTTTTTATACAACTATTATTGCGTGATGAACTGCAGGAATTAGGACTTTAAAAACATGTCAGTAAAATGTCTTATTCTTTAAGAACGTATAAAACAAACAGCGCATAAAAATCTTTAATGCGCTTATTACTTATTAAAAAAGCAGGAATTAGTGCTTTAAAAACATGCCATATAAATCTGTTATTCTTTTAAGAACGCATAAAAACAGCGCTTTTAGCATAAAAATCTGTAAACGCCCCCGACAATGTCCTAAGATAATGGCAACATATTAATATCAGTTAAGCGTTAAAGCGCTCTTTTGCTTACACATCGACTGAAAACGGGCACACACTGTGCCGATAATGCGGACAAATTATGAAGTTTATAACAAGTTCGTGAAATAAATCTCCTACGCGGTTATCGGCGCGCGGCGTAGGCGCGGTGTGGGCGGGTATTGCCAGCTTTAAAATCTGCCTTAGTAGAAAACTGGGGTAATTTCCATGAAAAAGTCTAAATAAATACTTTAGACATTTTATTGTGTAAAACGTTTGAGGATGCAAATTATTATGGTGGAAAATATATTTGATAATAACTTTTTACACGTATTATTTCATTCCGATCCACACTAAGATATAATGATCTTGTATACTTAGTATTGGTAAATACCAAAAAAAAAAAAATCACAAAACTCATTCTGAAAAATATCTTCGAATCACAATCAGTCTCGATTTAAACCCACAGCCGCTCAATCAATAACAATCTCAATCAATATATCTTTTCGCCTAAAACCTCATTTTACGGTATTGTTATGTTTAATACACCGATCGGCAATATAAATGAACAACAGCAACCCCAGCGGCAGATGTATAAGTGGTAAGGTAAAGAATGGAAAGTAAAGTTGGTGCCATAAATTAATTGGCGACTAAGTAGAGAGTAAGACGCGTGCGGGATCCGGCCAAGTTTAGACTATTAATTTGGCTCTTAAACGACGCGCGCAGACAAATAAACGATGATGTGTGGCTAAACGATATTTATGGCTCCAAGTAAAGGATACGAAGTTTGTTTTAAATCTGTTTAGTTTAAAAATATAGATACATACATATACGTATATGAAGTGATGTTTAATTTTTTCAATAAAAAGTATTTATTTATGACTAATGTTTTGAAGTATTTAGTAATAATAAATTTGCTAAAATCTTTTTAGTAATTCAAGACATTCATAGTCTTATTTATAAAAAATTCGGAAAGCTATGTTTGCTTAAATCATAAATTTACTCGATCAGCTGCAAGTCAAAACTCGCCATCTTCCCTCTTAATAAGGTTTAAACTAGGAACCGGTGATGTTTTTGACAGCTATTTAAGCACTATCTAACCATCTCTTAACGCTAAAACAAGTTTATAAGTATGACTGTAGATCTCTGTATTATTTTTTTTTTCGCAAAAAAATATGTTTTTACTACGATAAAAAAACGTACACTAAATTCCTTTAATAAAATCACTCAAAACCTATCGTCACTGAGAAATAATTTATTCACAACCTATAATGAACCATTAATCTAAAAAAACATTAATAGTAAATTAAACTATAAATTTGGAAGCCTGATGCGTTACCAATCCCGAAGGATCGTCTCCAACCCATTAAGGCCTGATTGATTCAACAATAATGACAACCAAATAAACTTTTGGAACCAAAACGACTGCTTTCGTCAATTACACGCATTACTTAAGTGATACAATAAATAACACCCAACGATTTTGGTTCATAATTTAACGAAGCTTGTAGATTTATTTTATGTTCGTTATTTATTTATAGTATAATTTGAACTTTATTAATGAGCCACTAGATAATTAATGCCATGCGCAATTAAATTGATTGTTTGGTTAATTTAAGTGGTTGGATTAACTTCTGTTTATTCTGTTCATATTATGTCGCGTGACTGCAGAATAGTGCATAATTTTATTTCAAGATTAATACCTAAGCAATATTCTAATTGTGTCATAAAAAATGCTTTTAAATTAATTTGTTCACTTTAGATAAGAAATCAAAGTTACAATATTTACAAGGTATTTTGAAATGTGTACACTTGCATCTAGTTATTTTTAATAAACTGTGTCGATGTCATATTTGTATTGCGTACGTGGTACGATACTGTTTTGAGGTCTTGGGTTCGAATCCCGGGGTGGGAAAGTGATATTTGGTTTTTCCGCTAAGTATCAGCTCAGATAGGTTGGCCACCAATCACATCGTGGGATGAACCGCACTTGGCCAAAAATGGTTGGTGCTCTGGTTGTACCTCTGCCTACCCTGTCCGGTATCAAGGCCGGACATATGAATTTGTAAAGTAAGTATTAAATTTCTGCGCAGGAAACTTACTTATGGTATATGAAACTATTCCCCATAAAATTATAAAAAATAAAAAATGATACCATAGCGAAAGCTTTATTCGTATCCACAAGTTACCATGAAGAAATATTTTTCTTATTAAGATATTTATTTGTCACCGTTATTATAAATACCCCAGTGTTTACTTTTCTAAACAATTTTTTGGTGTTTATACTTTGTGTAATATAAATTATACAATTCAAGAGAAAAATTGTTTAATTTGACAAATTAGCATCGAATCTTCAACATAACCATGCTAAGAAATGCTACGCTTTTTTATTTATCTCTATAATTCTACTACTCTTAACAAAAGTACTCAAGTTATCCGCTATAGTGTACTTCGGATTTAGCACGTGCCAGTGGGCGGATCTAGCCGCGGCTCATCCCACACCTGTTGCTGATCCGGCTGATCCGCCCCCGCGGGATATGCGCGGATATAGCTGTGCGCGGATATACCCGTTATCCCACGCCACGCCCGACGCCCAGTTAGTTTAGGATTTCAGCGCTGCAAGAAAACTTTGAGACGCTTGATGTTTGAGTGAGAGTATATTTAACTAGTACTGGTAACAAAATAGATGTTTATATATTTTTTATGTACAATCAGACACAAAATTTCAAAACACATATCATTAACTTCAATCGAAATATTCTTTATTCGTCTGGAATAAGGTTCAACCTTTTAGTTTATTTTGGTAAAGAAAAATTACTGATCGAACACAAAAGTTTAAAGTCGATTTGTAATGTTGATGTTGTTCAGCTACTTTTGTGGCTGACTGTATATCTAAGGCAAAAACGAAAAATAAATATATAAAAGAAATTGCCAAACAAGAAGTATACAAAGCTTTCATGGAGTGATTAAAAATAACACTATAGAAACCTATTTATAATGTAGCCGAAGTTGATTCAGTATAGTTCAATACAAACTTTTTATATTAATGACTGAGTAAGTTTACTATTAACTTCTTTTTGGAACAATGGTGTATTTTGCTCAAAAAACGTCTAATATGGTATCAAATAACCATCTCAAATCTCCGTAATAGTACTACATTTACTTCTATGTTAATTATACCGTTAAATATTGATTTAAATCTAATCGTTACATTATCAGTAGGTACATTAACCAATTAAGCCTCTATTTATGTATCTAAATAACTAAACTCTAATAATACACAATAAAAAAATATCCGATATAAAATATACTTTATCAAAAAAGAAAACTATAGTAGTAGACACTTCTTCTTATGTACTTGCCTATTGTTTATGTATATCTAAAGTTATAATGTGTGAATTGCAGCCAAAATAAACTTTTTTATCTATCTACTTTATAGAAACAATTAAAATGATTTTAAACCAACCTTTCAAATGAACTTGCAATACATACAATCAAAACAAAATACCCAAGCCCCAGAACCTTACCTTTAAGACACGGCAGTCCGACGTCACATAAACTCCTAATTGGCACCGAATCAAATTACAAAACGGGGAATCGAACCCTCGATCTTGCACTTAGCTGTTACCGATCCTTTTAACGGTTTAGTAAAGACGGATCCCTTTGCGAGACGATATTTGGCAATTAAGGGATATTAGTGCTACGTTTAATAGTGACCCTTTCGTAGAATAAGATTTAGTGTCTAGATGATTTAATTTTACTTGGGTTGTAGTATTGTAAGCATTGACGTATATTCTATAGACACGAACGTCCATATAAAATATTTGTCCAATATCTGAACTAAAATTGCAACCAAAACCTCACTGTTTTAACTTATTGATTCACTTGAACAACAAATAATTTTACTTATTTGACTAATATAGTTTATTCACATACAGGTTTACACTTTGAGTCGCGCTTTTATATTATGAGCGCACTCCGTACACAACCACAAGCATCAATATTGACACAATGCTAAAATCAGTTTGAATGTATGACAGTTCAATTCAGTTAAAGCTAAATCTAGTACGTAGTACATATACATCGATGATTGTAAGTGTATAGTGATATAGCTGCCTCGGTGCCATGGATCTCGGGTTTGAATCCAGATCGGATAGTAGGTAAAGAGTTCTTCTCAATTCCAACTGAGGATTTAAAATTTGTGCCCGATATGACGATAGGTTCCATATCACATCATTACTAGTTGCGTCTCTGCCTACCCCTTGAGGGATAAGCGGGATAAGATTTTCCCGCCCTCACACCCACCAGTCCAACTCGTGTAAGCCAGGTTCAGCAGTGGCAAACAATTTATATCACCAAGTGTTTCAACACTTGATATTGCTTCAGCTCGGCGAGTCTCAGGTAACACTAATTCTCTTTATCCCGTAACGAAATTAATCAAATAGAAATAAAAGGAGGTGTTAGAAAAATCACAAACGGCGTGTGTATCAATAATTAAATCCAAAAAAATATTTTTCGAGTAGTAGATTTATTTATACCCAGATGATCCTAGGAAGGGCATAGGCTACTTTCTATCCCGGGAAAATATGTAGCGGAAAATCACGGAAAATTCATTTACACGAACTAGTAAATGTATAAGCCGAGCATCATTATCATATACAACTTGCGGTTGAACTGGAGTAGTTTTATGTACAGACAATTAGTAACCAAAAATTTCAGGTTGCTGTTGCGTTTGGTGATTTGTGGACGCTCAAAAACGCCATCGGTTTCCTAATCTCTATTCCTTTGCTTTAAAGTCGAAAACGCATCTACGATTCTTTTATGATGGTTTTTATTTCTTTATAGCTTATCAGATGAGGTGACCTAATAACTAATTTGTAGGTCTAAAATTTAAGTATATTTAAAAAAATAAAAATCAACTTAATTTAACTTCATACAAAACTTAAAATCATTTGAACTAAGTAGCTACGTTCCGATTAGAGTCTTCACTCCGTATATATACAAAGGATCACTGATATTGAACATAAGTTACTGGTCCGAGTGGTGACCCAAAATAGTTGGCAAGTTCGGTGGTCCGCCTGTGTGGACACAAGATGCTATGGCGCAGGCACTTTGCAGCCCGATAGTTCTAAATTAGCGAGGGCGGACTGTACCATAACGTTAACTGGTACTTAACTTCACGTTGAGTAAAAGGTTAGACAGCGTGTTAATAAATCATAATGAAGACATTGTGAGTATTATTTCCTAGTGGCTATTGTGTTGGAAATTATCTATTTCCAAAGCATTTTACAGGAAATAAATTCAAATTCTACGATACCACTAACTTACGATATACTAACTTCTAGTTATAATAAACACAACATAAGATATTATGTTTTCATTTTCATGTAATTATCACAAAATAACAACCATATTAAACAATGTAAGAATTAGGTACTACTTTACTAATTCAAAATGAAAGCTGATTAATACAGAGGGCATGAACTATAAACCCATTAAACAAAAGTTAAAAGGTTAGTGCAACTGGTCAACCTCTTTGGTCATCGTACACCAAGCGTCTTTAGAAGCATTACGGCGAAATGCACTAATGCCTTTCCGATGCCGTGGAAAACTGTTAAGGGGCTGGTTAGAGGCTTTCTAAGATACTGATATAATTAGTGCATTGTGCCTCTAACGTCCTACATAATACTGCAAAGTTAAATTTACGTATACCCTTTGCCATTGCCATTCAAATTTGATCTTAAGTAAAGCAGTAATAAGAGTCAGTGTGATAGATCTAAGATGGCAAAGGATTATTGGTTGAGACATAGACAAGTTTGCTTGAGTTACTGGCCACATGCGAGGGGTCATTATCATCCAGAAAGCTTTTGAATTTGGAACGTACGAGGCTCAATAATTGAATATGGAGGCAACGTCTTGTATTAGACCTTCTTGGTTTGACCGATGTTTGATGCTCTAAATGGCGCTATATGTGTACACGTTTAATGCTATTAATATGTATTAATAGAAAACTAATAAAGATGCATAGGTACTACTGACGATTAATGCAAAGATTTTTTTAATTATTTGGATTATTTGACATCACAATAAGGATGCTATCGATTTCTCGCACATATACACACGACGGCTTGACAATACTGGTTTTGTATTCCCTTTTTGAAATAATAATATAACTTGAAAAGCTTTCAGTAGATCGTAAGCAGGGTTTAAAAAAACCTTCAAAACTCAACGACAAACTAGTCAGAACTTTGAAAAGTTTGACAATTCTTAACGAACCACATTTTAGTGCCGATGCGGAAAGAATTTTTTCTTATAATTTAACACAACCTTGCTCACTGCCCTTAACAGAATGCAATAAGCAAACATAACAACTTATTGCGTAATCATCGGTGTAATCAGAGCAGTGCGGCAAACATTTGCAGCAGTAAGTACGTTCCGACGAATAAATATGGATCTTTTAAAACGCGCCGCCTCCTAATTGCCTGCAGATGGACCGGCGCCAATTACAGCGACATTTAGCTCAGTTCAACTGTGCCGATAAATGGCGCTGATTTCGTGTACTGCTATTTCAGTTTCAATGACTAATGACGTAGAGTTGTTAATGCATTCGACTCGACTAATAGATGATTTTTTTGGATTTTTGAAAATGTTCTAGACCTTAATAAAAGTACTGCAAGGGCTATAATATCGATCAGTAGGTTATTACAACCTTCGTCGGAATTAAGTCAGCTCTCGAAATATGGCGTCTGACTTCGTAACGCTAATACGCTGAAGAGTACTTCAGAACGAGTCATGAGAACAAATTTCTACCATATTGCATTCTGGTTGCTATCTAGGTGGGTACAACTAGTATGAGGAGGTTTTTAGTTCGATCTCGGTCGAGCAATACTTTAAGTTTTGCTAACACAAATTTTCTAAGACGGGATCCTTTGAAGGGAATAAGGCAGGGTTAGAACAAAAAATCGAACAATATCCTTTTTGGGTTATGTAAAAAAGTTTTGAGCTAACCCATAATAGATAAGAGATCTTAGGAAAGGCGAATGTTGTAAAGAAGAGCTTTCCTTACTTCAAAAATTTCCACCACGTAACATCGTGTAACTCTGTTAGGTTTTTGCATGTTTTGTACAAAATATTTTAAGTCTGTACAAACTTGGAGACTTATGAGTGCATTCTGAATGTAAAATAACGACGAAACGCCAAAGCTGCGATCAGAGTACATTAGCCTCGCGACACAGCACGCTTGATGGCCTTTCGGTACACACAAGCAATGAATTCGTAGAGCTTCATGATTTTGGCAATATTTTAAAGTATTCGAAACTGTTTTAAATCATAATTATTATTCTTAAAAATATGATGATGAATAAATCAGTGTACATTTCTCTTTATTTATTAAACTATTTTCTAATTAACAAAAGTTTGAAATAGACGCAGAATTATTTAAAAATAATTCTTTCGTAACGATAGCAACTCATCAGTTCGATCAGTACACATAACTATATTTTTAATAACACAGTGTATTTTTTTCAATTTCATTTTTTCCGATTTTTTCGATATTATGCTTGACGATCAGAACGTCTGTGTGTACGTCCAGTATTTTAACGGTAATGGGTGCTGTAGTTTATATCGCTCACGATAGTCGCGCAACCGAGGTTATTCTTTATACTAATGTGCAGTTGCATCTTGTTTGCATTACCCATGCCCGTATTCTAGTAGGGGTATCTCGTCTACTCCATCAAGGTGGAATATGACGTAGTATACTGTATCTTCCGTTGATTTATTACTTATACTTTAAGGTTATAGCTTAAGGTCAATTTTTCATACATTTTGTTTCACCTTTAATCTGGGTAAATTTAATACGACGAAATTTTAAAGGCCGAAATATCCATGCATATTAATTATTTTTACGTTTTTCTTTCAACTGCGAGAACTAATCACTAACTAGACGTGAATTTAAATTCTTTACTTGTCAATACTTGTTTAGTTACCCAGATTAAAGGTGAAACAAAATGTATGAAAAATTGACCTTAAGCTATAACCTTAAATTAATTACTTCTTTACGAGTATTTCTTTCCAAAGAGATAGCTTTGGAAAGAAATACTCGTAAACACTCGTCATTTTTGGTGGTCATGGGTTTTCTGATTATTTGTAATCTATTATCATATTAAATTAGACATTGTCTTGTAAATGAGTTCCGTAAAGGTTTCAGCAATCAATATGGTTGACCTAATCACAAGTTTGACAGCAATTTCATATCGACGAAAATACTTTTGCCTTTACTTATAATTATGTAAACCTACTTTTGCTTATTAAAATATATCACTTGCTTTACATTTAAATAATTTAATAAGCAGCCATCAAAACAAAACAATCGACGGTTCCAAACAAAAGTCCAAAGTCTCGGGCGTTCTCAGCTCACAATTACTTGTAAGCAAACGGAACACGAACGTCTGAAAAATCGCGACAAAAATAAGGCGTGAAGACGCAGGGAGGCGTCGCGTCGGAGGCTCGGAGGCGAGGCGGGCGCCGGGCGGAGCTCCACAGTTCCACACTATTTTCATTTCGTGTAGTGCCATATTTAATTTTGTTGAAATTCTAACGTAGCTTTGCAAAAATGTCAACTTTATTCCGCCTCAGCCCGCGTCTACGTTTCACTCGGATGCTTTGCTACTTCATTTTCTGGAATGTTCTACAGTTTCGAGACAGGCTTTGAGAAACTATAACTTTATGAAAACTTATACAGGAGCTCCGAAGTAAGACGTGGCTTCCAGCAAAAATTTATCAAACCGTATTTAATTTTCGTTATGACTTCTCGCTCGCTTTTGACTACCGAGAAATTGAGATGTTTCTCGTAAAAGTGTTGCAAACTCGGTAATAACTGTAGACATGATTTGTACTTGTCACTTATTAATATAGGCATGCTTATTTTATCACGAAACTCCGTAACTAGGCAAAAAGAGCAAAATTTTCTCTGCACATAGTACTTGTATTTAGATAATAATTAGAAATTACAACATACAATATTAAATAACATAATATCACATACTAAAACATCTTCATTACATTTAATTACTAAGCACTAAATCAAACAGCTGCAAAACGAATCGGAAAATCATTTATCAATACGAGCACAAAGCGAAACAATCTTATAACCCATCTGAAATTCATATTGGAATCGGTAAAGCTCGATGTAAAAGGTTCAACTCCCGCGGGATGGGAATCTAAAAGGCCACAGCGATAGCACTCATCGTACGAATAAGCTTGTTTCCCGACGTTCGGTTTAGGGATGCTACATCGACTCAATGCTGTTTTATTCTGCTGCCATCAATACTTAAAACGCTTGTGAACTGCTTAGTGATGTGTGCGGTGTTGTCGATAGTTTTTCGATTGTTTCGATTCTTTTTGTTATCCTATAAGGGTCATTTCGACATTGCGTTACTAAATAAAATTACATAAAATTTATCATGTAAATAACAGTTTGCAATAAATTACTTGCAACGTAGATGCAAAATCAATAGTGTAGGATTGGAACAAAATAAATATCAATAAAAAGTAATTTTATTTTACACCGCCTAATGTCTACTACTACTATTCCAAGAGAATTTGCCGCAGCATCAACATAATAATTTTAATCAAAAATACATTCACGCGATACGCACACGCCACATTGATACTAAGCTACAAAATTAATAAAAAATTCTGAATAGTTTAACTAGGATTTTTGGTGAAAATATTCGTTGTTTATGAAATTTTTGGCACAATGTTAGCAAAAGTCAAGATGACTATGTGGTTTCATTTATTAACGCAACAACAAGATTACATTGTTTAAGGACTATAAAATGCCCTAATGAGTGGTTTTTATCATAGAAAAAATTTATAGAAGAGTTGACAGTTGATACGACCTGGTATTTTTATTCCATATATGTAATATTAACAGGCTATATTCTGAAGCCAAACGTGCTTATAAACCTAGGATTGACAAGAAGTTAAAACTGAGCTAAAATGTTTTTTTATAAATTATAATAATGTGGACATATTTATATTCTTGAAGGGAAAATAATTTATTAAATTAATGAAAAATGAGTATGAATAGTGTGTTTAAATTCATATGATGTAACCCAAATTGCAGAATTTCATTTATAGTATCTACAAACTTAACAACTTTGTAGATTTTATCAAATTCGTTCAATCTTCGCTATTTTTGTGTTATATTATTAAATACTATATTTGATATATTAAACTACATATTGGAGTCACAACCTCTAGCAGTTTACATGATTTCTATCGACATCTTGTCGACAAACATTCCCCTGCCTAATATAAAAGGATTGACATTTGAGGCCGAGCACGAACGACGTAGCGGATTCAGACAAAGACAAAGTAGAACGGGAATAGGTACATTTGATAATGGCAAATATTCAGCGGATATTCAAATAATTTCTTATTTGTTCTTATTGCTACGTCATGTCTGACGGACGGCTTAATAAATGGTTGACATTAGGACTTAGGTGAACTATAAGAGAGATAAACATTGGCATTATTAGATATTGTGTAATTTTGCAATTTGGTCACATTGGTATTTGATTAGCTTGGCAACTCGGCCACATTACAATACTTAGCACTAATCACATATCACGTAGGTAGAGATTCTAGAGAAATATTATCTAATAACTATAGGTACAGTGTATTGAAAATTATACTTGATCTTTTCGTACTTTCATACTCAATACAATTTCAAGCTTGTGTAGAAAGGATTTAGGTTAATTTTCACAAGAGCGCGTCCTGGAATTCTCTCTTAATCGCCAATAAAACTGTTAGAATAATTCCAACGAAAGCCCTCAACAAAACAATTGAGAAAAGATCAAGAAGTCAATAAAGAAAATTGCTGTCATCTCGTTTCGGGTCAAACGGCTTAACATACGAAGGGCAAATCCTTAGTGGGCAAAAATAAATACGGTGCTCTCCTTACCTATCATATTTCTATGATCCCCGGGCATTAGAAGGGTCAGAGGTTTTTGGACGTAATTCGCGTGTTTTTATCGGCAATTGGTATGAGTTTGTAAATATGCGTTGTTAAATCAATACAATAATAAAATAATATCAGCCCTGTATTATATACTGTCCCACTGCTGGGCACGGGACTCCTTAGTCTGTTTTGACATCTTGATCTAGGTTTTTTTTCATGTGGACCGCAAGGCAATAGTAATATTGATAACGTCGAATAACTACCTATACAGCATGCTATGTGTTTCTGTCTTATATATTGATTAAGAAGAAGCGGCGAGAGCCTAGTTGGTTGTGGAAGGGACTGCCGAGACGAATGTCCCAGGTTCAAAATCCAAAGGCGCATATCTGTCACTTTTCTAAAATTATTTGGGCGTGTATTCTTTGTGAATTATTGCTTGTTTTAAAGGTGAAGGAAGTCACCGTGAAGAAACCTGCATACCTGAGAAGTTCTCTATAGGAATTTCGAAGCTGTGTGAAGTCTAACAATCCGCACTAGGCCAGCGTGGTGGACTAAGGCCTAATCCCTCTCAGTGGTAGAGGCCCGTGCCCAACAGTGGGAATGTATTTAATGGCCTGATATTATTATTATTATTATGCATGAAAGCGGTCTGCAAATCGTTTTAATGATAATTAAATTCTATATAAGGGGAAGCTGGCTGGAATCTTTATAGGGACCCTTCGCCACCACTATAGATAGAATTCATTTCCTCCTTGTAGCAGAATATATCTCTAAAATGGACACCACAATCCCAAATCTTTAACAAAATAGCTCCCCGGAACACTTTAAGTCTAAGTAAGTGGTGTTCGGCGGCCGAAGATTTGCTGGACCGTCTCTAATGGGCTTTATCCTTATTTATTGAACTTGCCGACCAAACGAAATCGTTGCCATATACTGAAATTTAAAACATATCCTATATATTACGGCTTTAAGAATTTAAATTTATTTTTCGTAGGTAAGATTTAAGTTCTATATAATATGAAAGACATATCGTGAAAGTGGTGTTCCAAATTTAATTTTTATCTTATTTTTTCATCAAAGAACTTTCAAAAATATACTTATATAATACTATATACGATAATACATGACGATTGCGTAGACCCTGTTAACAACTTTAGCTTGACAATAGCTAAAAATAAGGAAACCATTATATTATAGACGTAAGAAGTTCGTAAGATGTATGAAGATTTGCGCGTCAGGCATAAACAATTCAATGCATTTAGTTGTAATTGAGCACAAAGATAAACAAAGTCTTGAATTAACATACCCGTAGCATTTTATCCACAAAAACCCGGGAATGGAAATTTATCCTGGAAAAAAATCAGCAGTTGAAGCCTCGGGCAAAAGAAACTAATACACGTTAGTTAAAACAGCAGATCCACCATTTTCCTTTTTACACATACCTTAAACATAAAGCTGAGAAACGTTTAATCGAACAGGGAATTATCCCCCCACCCCGTTGAGAAGTTGGTAGACACAAACCCGAGTAGACAGGCGTGAATGGTACGTGTCAGATCTTACCGTGACACCTGGCTTAATCCCGCACCATTACGACGTTCGACAGATATTTTAGGTTTGTATGGGAGAGTTTTGGAATGCTTTTATAGGTTATAAATTAAAAAAAAAACTTTTTGTATACTATAGATATTGAAAATGCAAAAATTCAAATGTTACACTCCAGCTGTTGTGATACAGTTATATACGGAAAAATAATTCAATATGCTAAACCATGAGTAAATAGAAATTATTTTATTTGACATATTTTTAATTTTATTTATGTGGGTGTAGTCTCGTAGTGTGCCTGATAATTGCTCGGTTAGGATTTTGATGCTATTTAAATAACTCTTTGAAATATAGGTATAAATTAATCTATATTAATACACGAAGAAAACCTTTGTACCCGTTTTTAAGTACATTACGCGCACGGAGTGGGAGTTTGGAATGACTAAAGTTCACATAGCAGAAATATAAAATGTATATTTAATATATGTAGAAAGTATATGAAATTCGACAGTCGAATTTCGGTCAGTGGAAGACCACTAGTGTTATTCAATAATCATAACATAAATTAATAAAATAAGGAAATCGTCATCAAATATTTGCCTCAAAAATTCTAATACCATTGTAATATTATTCAGTACGGCAGTACTCTAACAGCTCATAAAAATAAAGACGTATCAAGAATTATCTTATCACTGATTACTAAGAACGCACGTTGAAGTAAAGATAATCCTGAAGTAATTATAATCTTGTGATGACCACAAAGTAAATTTTGAGTTTAATTACAAAAAATTGAAAATGGAGCCCAGTCTTTGTGAGTCACTGTGCGCTTATTTTTTCGAGGTAAAACTATTTGCTCCTTTAGGTTGGCGATAAGTCGATACCTAATCAGTGATAAGACAACGTCGATAACGTTAATACGGTATAGGTTGTTGTAAAATTTCAAATAAATTTAATATGAATATTTTAATCCTAGCTCGCCATTATTATATAAAGGTAATAAGTTCGAATACAGCCCAGTTCCTAATATAGCGCAGTTTCCAAAAAGTGTAGTAAAACTTTACCAAAGCATTAATTGATTATTTAGGTTTATGCATTTGTGACCCCAAATGAACGTGCATCTGCGACGGCTTCCAAAAGTACGGCCATTTTGAAAACACCAATTTTTTTTGGTAATGCATAGTGATATTGGCTAAGTTATTATTTCCATATAGTAACCTATTTATAAATAAAATAGATTATTACGTTGTTTCTACTATTGCAATAACATGATTAATTTGTTTGACATTGAATTATAGGTAATTTGTACTGTGCCTTTAGTTTTATTTTTACAAGATTTTACTGATGTTTTTAAAGTTTTTTTGCTTATTGATTGTTTAAAAATAATATTATATTTCAACACGTTAATAGCCCTATCTTCGAAAATGTAATTTTTTAGGTGTTGTAATGCAATAATATAATACGATATTTTTGTTATTTTATAATTTAATTTTTTTTTATTCTGGCATGAAACAATTTAATGGAGATTTTATAATGGGGGGTTATTAATGTGTCCTTTACCTTACATAATGATTGACATTATACTACATTATACAATTACCCACAGATTTATATAGTTAATATTAGACACAAAACTACAACATACACAACTAAAGACAGCTATATTATTTAGGAAATTTCGTAGTATTACACAATTTGATTAAAGTAAATTCACTAGCACAAAATCAAATCACTTAATAGGACATCCTGTATATGACAATCTCACACTGTAAACCCTATTGTCACTATGTTTCCAGTGTCGAAGCAAACGTGGTAAAGATTGTTTCCTTCAAAAATACACACGAAAAATGAAAGTGATCCATGGCACTTATACGTCACTGTGTTGAGAATGTGATTTTATAGTAATGTGATAAACATTGTTACCCTAATGGGATTCGGTGAGTTATGAATTTCTCATAAATTTATTTGATATTCTAAATACAACTCTAAATGAATGGTATTTAGATGAGTTTATGTTTAATGACTGTTTTAGTTTATAAATAGTATTTTTTGTTATCTTTGGACGCTTTTCACGCGAGCTCGCACGCTGGGCTCGGTTTGCGAGAAAACCTAATATGTATTTAAGATAACCGTGGCCTAAATAGTAGTTTCTGTTTAGTAAAAATGTTTTTGTGGGAGTCAAAAAATGTTTTTGGTCTTTAGAATTAAAATTTCAACATTAATGTAGGCAGTGGCGTAGCTAGTCGTGGGTGATGGGCCTTTACCCACGGCCTCACGCTTAAAGGGCCTCGAGAGGCCTCATTCATTTTTCAAATCTATATGCTTTTCAATTGACAACCGCATATTTATATTTTTCACTGTCATAAATAGGTATGTCATGTCAAAGCATGTTTGGAAAGATAAATTTATTGGGTAGATCTGGGAAACGAAAGAAAAGGGGCCTCGCTGATGCGACTTCGCTCACGTCTATATTAGTTTTCGCAACGCCACTAAATGTAGGTGAAATTCAAATATTTAGATTATGGGCGCCATTAGTATTAGGAATGTTTCCTTTTTATGCATCGACCCTATAAACATTACTATTATGTGTATTGTTTGTTTTTCCGGATTTTGTCTCGTTTTACGAAAATGATTTTTATCTTTGTTTCCAGCTAACAAATTCATCAATATTATGACAGTATTTTACCTCAATACTTTTAAAAGGCAATAACTGATCCTATATCCCTCTGATGTTATTAATATGAAAGTTTGTCAATGTTTTATTTGAATTGGGATATTCGTTAATTTAAAACAATTTAGCGCCTAGAAAGACCATCTACAAAAATATATTGGACTACCTAGTCTAGTAGTAGGCTGCTAGTTTAAGTTACCTCAAAAAGCGCTTATGTACCTATATTTTGAATTTCTTTGTATATGATAATAAAATCTCTGTGATGAAAACAAACCAAATTGTAAAATTTTAGGTGATTAAGAAATCAATGAATAATATTATTTAATAATTGTGAAGATATACCTCCTGCTGTTAATCTATAGCCTTCATATAATCTATTAGATTATGCGGTCAATAGTCTATGTTACGTGACGTGACCAGCCTATAGAACCGACTACAGGCTGGCGGGATTGTGTTAGGCGACTATTAGTTAGTATTTAGACTTTATTACTGTTGTCATTTAACTTATCTGTGTTGTAGGGTTCGTGTGGGGTCGATATAACCGCACTGTGATTGTGACAACTGTTTTTATGAATGCTCTTTGTATCATTTCCTCAAATGACAGTTTTCTTGTCTGACGTCAACCTTCTTTAAAATTGGCACAAAATTGTTGCTCGACTTGAGAATCAAATCTGGTAGAGCATAAGTCATTTCGTCACTATTAGATTAAAATATTTATAATTATACATTAAGGATAATCCACAACATGTCTTGTAGGAATAAAAATCAATAAGGGTTTGGCACCTATGACGACTGCCTCCGTAGTGTAGTTGTATTGCATGCGGGGTACGGCAGCGTTCTGAGGTCCAGGGTTCGAATCCCGGGTAGGGCAAAGTGATATTTGGGTTTTTTACTCAGTATAGCCCGAAGCCTGAAATTTGTTCCCAATATGGCGATAGGCTCGCCCCCTATCACATGAGACGGAACACACGGCGAAAAGTGGGTGCCCTGGTTGATGTGTGCTCTGACACCTACGGGATGCACGTCAGCTAATTGGGAAGAATACATCTGTATTGTAGACAGCAATAAAGTCTATAATTCACTTATCTGGTTACATTTACCGATTTCCAATACTTACAGATGTATCAACACTAGCCCTATATCTATGGGTGCTGGTGGCGACGGTGCGAGCTGGAGTGATCCGGCTTTCTGATGAACACGAGGACGAGATGCCATGCCGGACGTACACAGTCAACGGGTTGCAGTACTTGGACTGTTCTTATCGAGGACTGAACGATTTGCCTGCAGGAATAGATTATGATGTAAGATATTGCAATTTTTATTGAGACGATCGGCGCTCCTTGTAGTCTGTGGGGAATTTAAAAATGGTTGAACCATTAGTAAATTTGTTTGTTGCATGATGAGCCAGTTCGACCACGGCTTTAGAGAACCATGGTAAAGTGATAGGTTGCTTTTCCGTTTTTCTGGTGAAAGAGATTTCCGGACTTCAACCTCCTCCATAATTATAAGTACAATATCAGAATCAGAAAAAAGCGGCGATAGCCTAGTTGGGTGTGGAACGGACTGCCAAGACGAATGTCCGCAGGTTCAAATCCCAATGGCACACACCTCTGACTTTTCTAAAATCATGTGTGTATTCTTTGTGAATTTATCGTTCGCTTTAACGGTGAAGGAAAACATCGTGAGGAAACATCTGAGAAGTTCTCTATAGGAATTTCGAAGGTGTGTGAAGTCTACCAATCCGCACTAGGCCAGCGTGGTGGCCTAATCCCTCTCAGTAGTAGAAGAGGCCCGTGCTCAGCAGTGGGCAAGTATATAATACAGAGCTGATATTATTATTATCAGAATCTACTAGAATCTCATAAATTATGTAAATTATTCTTTAAACTCTAGTCGTAATTAAAACAGGATATAGTGACCAACTAACGGTCAACTGAACATTGTTTGATAGAGCAACCATTACAGTAGATAGTTACTAGTACACTGAATACTGCACTGAGGTGAAACCAGCGTAGCCTCAACCAAGTAGCAATTTGAACTGAAGTACATCAAATCGAGACCGCCTTTTATACTATTATGTCACTACCGCTAAATGTTCCACTTATGAGAAAAAGTTATATTTATTTTCCAAAGTGTCGTGATGAGTCCTTGGGACGGACCCATACAGGTACAATGCGTATACTATTAATGCATGGTGCACCACGTGCAGTTGAGGTTAGTGCGAGCCCCAAAAAGACCCCAAACACGCTAGTTGTCTTATAACTAAACGTCATTCTGAAGATATAAGGTATTCGCTGTAACGATATTGAACAACACGTCATCTTTCTATTACAGGCACAAGTGCTGCTCTTATCAAACAACAACTTCATAACATTTCCGACATCACTCAAGAATTTTACACGCGTCGAAGTGTTGGACCTATCCGGGAACCATTTGAGCCGACCGCTTCCGTCTTATTTACAAGAATGGACCACTCTGTCCACGTTAAATTTATCAAACAACAATTATGACACGTGGGTGAGCGACGGCCAGAGATACACCATTAAAAGATTAGACTTGTCAAAGAACAAAATAAATAGCATTGAAGACGACGCGTTCAAAGGCATGTCGCGTTTACATTTCCTTGATTTATCAGAGAACCGAATCTACGACTTGCCGCCTCAAGTTTTCGCTGAGGCAGAAAACTTGGACAGTCTCTATTTATGCAGAAATTACCTTTCTGACGTGCCACGATTTCAGTCGCATTCCATGAGAGTACTTACGTTGAGTAGCTGCCAGATAACAAATATTGATGTGAATTCATTAGCTGGGATGACCTCGCTGCTAGAAATCGACCTTTCTATCAACCAAATAGAAAGCATACCGGATAATCTTGCTTCGAACACTCTCCAAGAGTTAGACTTAAGTTTTAACTCGATCAGTTCGTTAAGTGACCGAACCTTCTCCTCATTGCCGCATCTGGCTGTGTTGGATTTGAGAGGGAACGAATTTAGAGATGTGTGGTCTACTTCACACTTCTCCTCAAATCCGTTTTTGAGGGAAGTTCGCGTGAAAGGAAACCGATGGAGCTGCGAGGGATTCAGTGTCAACCTTTTGCTCACGTATGAATTTTTGACAAAAGAACCACCAAAAATTACGGATCAAGGTTCCTTGATATGCTACTCGCCCTCTAATGTTACTCAACTGAGCTGGCAGCAGGCATACATAAGGACATGGCATCCAAATGAAGCCACTACTGAGTCGTATACGACTATAGCAGTCATGATCGGAATTATAATAGGGATTGTGATAACTTCTTTCGTTTGCCGCGGGCTTGTGATGATTAACAGGCCTGACCCTCCAAGAGCAGCTGCAGAAACGACGGTACTGAATCTCAACGGTACCATCCCTGAATCAAGAGTTGATTCCGTCGTGATGCGGGTTCCTTTACGAGAAGAAGATCTACCTCCAAGTTATGATGAAGCTTTGCTAATGCCGCGGCTAAACTCTTCGTTCCATTCGCTACCAGATTTTGTTGATGAAGTCGAAGAGCCAGCTAGGCAGTACCGAAGGTCCAGGTCTATCGGCGACCTGATGGAATCGAGACCTCGAGCTGGCGACAGGCGCTCTGTGAGACGCACAGTCGAAATACATATAACATGATCGAATTATGACAATTTAGCTTATAAGTTTTTATTGTAAGCTAGGACTAATATTGTATAACCTAAGTTGTATATAGACCTAATTTTACTTACAATAAATTTAAGTTATAATATTTTTGTTTCTTATGATATATAAGTGCCACCTAATGACATAGCTTCTTACCTCTTAGTCAAAACTCTTAATGCATTATGAATTAGTTTTGGAGTTCAATCATAGATGGCGTTAAACATATTTCATGACGAAACAGTTATAGCCACCAACTTTATGCAGGAGAGGTGACAATATTTAATCAATACCACGATAATACTTATTACGTGAGAGTTTCTTACTTACTAATGTAGTCTATTTTATGAAACCACGGAGGAAATAACAATTTTTAAGCTAATAATTATTATAAAATAGATTAATATCAGTCCTCTGTCAAAGAACTTAATATGACGAAATTTTAAAGGCCGAAATATCCATGATTATTAATTATTTTTACGTTTTTCTTTCAACTGCGAGAACTAATCACTAACTAGACGTGAATTTAAATTCTTTACTTGCCAATACTTGTTTAGTTACCCAGATTAAAGGTGAAACAAAATGTATGAAAATGGACCTTGAGGTATCGCCTTAATTATAATTATTTTATTTAACATTATGTATTTAAGCTGTCTTTTTTTAAACAGTATAGATACATAACAATAAAATATATTATTTTTCGTGGCATAGGACAACATCAAGCAAGCTCTGAGTTTAAATTATTACACCGTCCATAAATAGTTTTTATGCCAGAAGAATCTTCGATACTCTGCAACGAGACAGGAAAGAAGATTTTTTTTGTTATATACAGAAGTATATAAGCGGACTTAATGCCAGAGGCATTTTCCACCAGTCGGCCTTAGGGTGGTGCAGAGATAAACAAGTTGGGTGGCCTTACATTACTCCTTTCCGGAACAAAAATCAACTAGAAGGATTATAAATATGTATTATCTGATATCACACAGCATTCCGAGAATGATGTAAGAATTCATATTTGTCACTTGACTGTACGTCGTTCAACTATTTTTATTTGTCCGGTGATTTATGATATTCACATGTACTTATTGAGTTACCTAGGGATCAATAGGGACTATTTCTGCATGAACGACTCTGATACGTACAATTTCGCTACTCTTATCATTATCAATGATAACACGTCACTATTTTGACTCATATAATGTAATCACCTGCCGGCGTACGCTCGTCAGGCAATTGTGTGCGTAAAACAATTGAGTGTAGTTAATTAATAAAAAAAAAATTACAGGATTATTTTCTTAAGATATATAAACCAGTGTTGCCTGCCAAGATAATGAGTGTTGTGTAAATGAATTTTCTGTTAAATCGCGCGGAAAAGGTGTGTACTTCTCTCACAATCTATGTCAAATGTGATAAATATTTTTCCACACAGCAATATGGGGTAAAAGTGTGGTACTAAAAGCTATATATGCCAAATAAATGATTAAAATGTGGTGATAATTATGTGAAATTTCCTGCAAAAATAAACTCGTTAAAAGAGACGAAGGAAAACTCAATAACGGAAATAGAAATATATATCCTTCATCTAAATGTCGAGAGATTTCTGTCTGTTTTGTTACGATTCGATGTATCAGAAACAGGTGTGGTACGCGACCCCATTTTAAGCATCCTACAACCTACTGCTTTATCAATTGCTGATAACAAAGATAAAACAGTTGGATGTACTAATGTTGACATTTATTCTAGTTAACCCACAACGGCATTAACAATACGAATTTCCTTTAGCGTTTTTGGTATGACTTACGTGACAAGAATTTTCAAAGCCCGCGAAAACTGCAGGTGGCTGGCCTTCTTTAATCGTGACGGGGAAACTTAAATGAAATGACACCCATTTTTATTACAGATAGTAATGAAAGCAAGACGTGATGATTCGTTTGCTTGTCGTTTTTGGCCCCCTGGTGCTATGGAGTTTCTTAGCGTCTGGAGAAATGTTGGATTTCGATGACAGGAATACTAGCGATTTATGCTACCTTTGCGCCTGCAGTCTTGACAAAACATATGTTGACTGTTCTCGTCGAGGTCTCACCGACATTCCCGAAGGTCTTGGTTCAGAGGTAAGCAATAAGATTATGAGATAATATTTAGTGCGTTGAATTTCGTCCCGATAACCCCATTTCTGGGAAGGCGCCAACGTTTATTTTGCTATGTTTAGTGTTTTATCGAAATATAGAAGCAACTCACATTAGAATGAATATATGTAAACACCGATTCATTTATAATAGCTGACACGTCAAATGATATTCCTCGAATCACAATAATTGAGTGTAAAATATGTTTTTTTTTAAATCTATTTAGTCATAAAAGAGTCCATTATAACGGTTTCCACTAAATGGTTAAGGTTAAAATTAAACAATTTATTTTTTTAATAAAAATATTATCTTTTCAGGTGAAGAAACTAAACATCTCTTATAACGAAATTAGTATTTTCCCGCCATCAATAAATAGGTTTTATAACCTCAACGCGCTGGACATAAGAGGAAATCGTCTCACAGAGCTACCAGCCAATGCACTGCAAAATCTCACAACACTGGAAGTGTTAAACTTATCAAAAAATTATTTCGAAACATGGCTCAATCTAAATCCCAACGAAGTCTTTGAACCGGCGACACATTTAAAAACATTAGATCTATCACATAATAAGTTCAAGACGATGGGCAATTTGGCAAATCAAGAACTCCTGATAAGCTCATCTTTAGAAATATTAATATTAGATCACTGCCAAATAGATTCTATACACGGAAGATCACCATTAAGTGGTCTGATAAATATTAGAATTCTTAGCCTGAACCACAATCCTTTGCAGAGAATCCACAGCCTTATATCGCCGACATTAAATAGTTTATTCGTTAATAACTGCGAGTTGAGTAATATCAATCGTAATGAACTCACTTATCTACCGTCATTGGTATACTTGCAAATGTCTCACAACTACAGATTAGAGTTATCTTCTTCAACGTATAACTTATATTCTGAATCATTAAAGTTCTTGGACATATCTTATTGTAATGTATTGCAACCTAATCTTCAAGGATTTCCTAATTTAAGAAAGGCAGTGCTCAATCATAATATGGTCAGATTTTTGGGAAGCAACGAATTTGCAAACAATACAAAATTAGAATACCTTGATTTGTCATACAACAACATAGGATCGCTCAGAAGTGACACGTTTAGAGGTCTGAGCAAGCTTAAATATTTAGATTTATCTTGGAATGAAATAGCAGTTATGCCAGAAGACAGTTTATTACAAATGCCATCGTTAACAAACTTAAAATTAGCTAGAAATTATTTGACAAGAGTTGGTCACCTAAAATCGATGTCTATCACCGTGCTCGACATAAGTTCGTGTGAAATAAGCGCTATAGGAAAAGATTCATTAGAAGGTTTGCAGTCTTTGGTCGACCTGGATTTATCAAGAAATTTACTTTCATATATTCCAGAAAGTATTTCATCTAATACGCTAAGATATTTAAACTTAAATTACAATCGAATTAGTACCGTTAATAATTTCACATTCTTTATGCTGCCGAGGTTAACTGGCTTGGCTGTTATCGGAAATAGGTTTACAACAATTTGGAAGAGGTCATTCTTTGATTCAAATGTATACTTGGAACGGCTAGATCTCGGTGACAACATGTGGCGCTGCGACTGCGCCGACGACGGCATGTTCGATTTTTACGATTTCATCACACTTGAACCTAATAAAAAAGAAGAGTCTTACAACCTTATATGTAACAGCCCCGCAAACGTAATCGGACAAACATGGTTGGAAGCTTGTTACTTCATTTGGAATCCTAGCGAAAAGAATCCTAATATTGATAGCTTAATCTGGTTTATAATCGTTATGATTATTACCTTATCTTTATGTATTTTACTTGTTAATACCATTCGACGGTCAATGAAACGTCGTCTAAGGAATATACAAGCTGAAAGAGAGAGACAAGTGGAGGAAGCGAGGGATAGACTAAGGCAATTACGAATTCGTGCCGAACAGGAAGCCTTATGTAATACGCCAGATCCGCGTGATTTGATTGCACCACCTTCTTATGATGAAGCTCTCTCCATGCCCAAATTAAATACATCATGTCATTCTCTAAACGAAACGGGTACTGGTAAGACTAGAAGGAAACGAGGACGTAGGAAAACAAAATCAAGCGGAGATTTACTAGAAGAAACTGAGAGGAATGGTAATGTTCGAACATTTGATGATATGGAACTTGCAGAACCTTCTGGAGTCGATCGACAAAGACGTCCAAGACGAAACAGGAGGTACGGTAGTCACGAAATAGCAGAGTTGGATACGTCGCCAGGAGCCCGACGCAGGCAGATTATATCCGAATATGTAAATGATAATGTTGACAGCATTGTTGTGGAAGTGGAAGCAGAGTTAGAAAGACCATCCCGTCGCACCGAAAGGAGTATTTCTACTGACGACAACTTACGACACGAAAGTGACTTTTAAAATAATAATTGTAGCATAAGATTAAGGTTTATTACAATAATGAACATGTAAATAATAAATGTTATTTATAATATATTTAGATACATACACATTTTTAAGATTTATTTTATTTTCTCAATTTCCTGTACCTATGATAATCATGCATCTCTTTAAGAAACAACGACATCTATCTGTTATTTGAGGCACGTACCAGTCACGTGTCACTAAAAAATCTAAATCTTTATCCATTTTATACATACAAAACCGAAAATATTATATAATAAACATTTCTATTTCATTTTTCCTTCAAGAATATACACCCACCTGTTCATATATCAAAGCGCTATTGCGATACCGCGCAGTATTATATATGCACGAATTAATACTATCATTAAAAACTAGATGGCGTTGATATCAAAAGAAAAGGAAAACAGTTATTCCTAAAACATTATAAGTACCCAATTGGTGCAATTCATACAACCATAAATTGTACTAAATTTATTCAATACAATTATTATCCCTGTACTTACTTAATCCTTTGTTTAGTAGAGAGAGACTAGGGGGCATATTCCATAACAGTATGTATACTGGAGTATTGCTTCTATCTATATCAATATACTTAAGTCTTGTGATATGTTATTGGGATCATCGTAAGGTCGCAGGACTCGCAGGCACTCCATCGAAGTGCTTTGCAAGATAAAAAAAATGCTGTGAAAACACTACTCTTGCTATTTCGATTTAACGTTAACTTTATTGGTATAAGTAATTAGTTCCATAATTTACCACAGAATGGCTAGGCTTTTATTTTTCTGGTTAGACTATAAATAAAATATAACATTTATTTAACTTATTCAGCATTTTTGTGTCCTGTGTCTGGTGCGTCAGTTAAGTGTCTACGTAGTAATTAATTTAAATATGTTAAAATTTATATAATGTCATTCTATAATTAAAACGAACTAGTTTTTACATCCGTTTCTACATCCGTCCATGAAACTTTATCTAGATAAGTCTGACAGATAATTCAATTATTATGATATTCATTTAAAATAATTTTAGAATCACCACATGCCTCATAGATTACAGTTGATAGACTAGTGCCCGGTGGCTCGGGGGCATCTAGAAAATTCCGTCACGGCATTCCCTGCTTGTTGTAAGAGGCGACTAATTGGGGCTTTGGGGGAGAGAGAGTCGCGGGGCGAGCAGTAGGGGGCTGCTCGATCGACTACAGCGACTCTGAGGTGGACGACAATGCGGGTCGTAGAGGACATTGGGTCGTAAGACTGGTGAAACCAACATAACCATTCCAATCACAATCCAAGTGGTGGCTATAGCACGTTTTTTCCCCGCGAAAAAACAGAGTTGATAGACTAAACACTGATGTCATCTATGTTTCATTCGAGACTTTTATGTGGCTAGAGACT
This sequence comes from Manduca sexta, assembly GCF_014839805.1. Lineage (NCBI taxonomy): Eukaryota > Metazoa > Arthropoda > Insecta > Lepidoptera > Sphingidae > Manduca > Manduca sexta. The sequence continues at coordinate 7,233,220 of NC_051139.1, forward strand.
GAAGAAGTATGAAGAGTGTCAATTTAACCACATATAGTAGCGTCGCTCTGGTGGCTCTCCGCGACACCTCCAAAGACATTTCTAATAGCTTGCTTGTTTAACTTAGTTGTTAATTTAAAATCTATGTGTACAGAAGTACAAAGGTATTGTAGAAGGTAATTGCCTGTATATAATAATAGGTATACTATGCTTTCTTTGTACACAGATTTCAAATATACAACTACAGTATGATAATGGATTAAAAATACGTAAAAAAGAAAACGATATTAAATCAACCATTTATATCATTTATACTTTTCAATAAAAATACATTTATTTATAAATTTACTTAATTATCGCTATTGTATGTAGTATTATCACTATTGTTCTTTATTTATCCCAAAAGTTGGCAACATTCAGACGAAATATACCAAACAATAAGTAAATAAGGTAAATATGATATGGTACAGATTCATTCATTTAAAAGCATTACCATTAAAAACATTTCAAATAGTAAAGGTGACGATAAATATAAACATACGGAAATCGAAATCTATACAACTAGAAGCATGAAAGGCAGAATGATCTTAAAATAAATTGGTATCACATTCTTAAATTATATTTTTTTAATTAATAAAAAAGGAACTTATGTTGAAAAACGAATACACATAGCCAGTTTGACTTCGCATTGTTATGCATTATGTTGTTCTATAATATTATATGCTCGGAGTAAAGTAAGTACACAACCATTGAAATTTTACAATTCAAGCATTGTCTGAAAGATTACATAAACACGTTGATGATGTTCAAAAGCAAAACATAGAGTTCAGTTTTTGTACAATAATTCTATTTCGTTGCATCTTTGTTTACGAGATGGATAACGTTCATATCACTAAAAAGAACCTTTATACTTTATCAAATATAAGTTGGCAGACGGCAATGCTAGAAGATGCCATCAAACTTGTGCTATTACTAATTGACAACCTGCCATCTTATACTAGACAATTCATACATCTATCATCAATTTAAAAACATGGCAACACTTTTTACACGTATAAAAATATGATTTACTTATTGCTCAGTAAACTCTCATAAATATATTATCATACCACTAACAATGTTAAAAATAAAGGCACTCTGGACTACAAACACACTTTGGCAGCAAAAGTTTTAGCACTCACGCAATCGTTCTGAGCAATTTCAGTCCATCGTACACCAGACTTGTGCCGAATAGATTCACTAAACAATCACAAAATTTCGCCAATAGTGAAGTGTTTGCAGTTTGACACTGAATTACACAAAGTGCTATTGTCCTTCCGACGGAGATCCTGTTTCAAGTGGTCGACTTGCGATTTGCGTCTCCCGCGGGGGTGATGATGATATCCCCAGCGTTCGACCTACTCCTGGTGACTAGTACTGGTGTTTTAGGCTTGGGGGTCTCCGTCATCTTAATTCGAACTCTGCCCATATCGGGAGAGTATACCGGTACGTACTCGCGCGAAGGCGATAAAAAGTCTGAGTCTGTGGTTTGATCACCATTTATGAGTGGCTGAGATACATCTGAATCGAGGTTACCGTTTAGCCTGGGCGTGTCATCATCATTTAAAGGTACAAATATGTCTTCACTAGATAAGGAGTTGTTGTCTTTCCTTGAGTCCGGTGAGGCGGGAGCAGATTCAAAGGAAGTCTCTTGTTGAGGATCTTGAGATAAATTGTTGTCCCTCGAACTGCTCTTGTTTTGATTTGTGTCCCTGGGGCTGTCAGTTCTTGTGCCATTGCTATCATTATGGCTTAGTCCATTCTCAACATGCCCATTTTCACCTTTTTTCTGTTGAGCATCATGAGTCGGCACAAGTTCGTATTTGCCATTAACTTTCTTTTCTACTTGTGGTTCGAGTGGAGCTGGTTTACCCAATAGTGATTTATTCATATCTACCATTTCTTTTGAAGCCTTTTCTACATCTCGCCTTTGCTGCCTCAAAAGTCTTCTGTCTCTTCGTTTTCTCATTTGACCTTTTATAATAGCAAAACCGATCATACCAACCAATAGTACAACAATGATTGCAATACAAACATACGTTCCAGTTTTATGTGGTTGGGTGTTTTCATTACCAGCTGGTTGGCCGAGTACTTCGGATGCTTGAGTAACTCTTATTTGTTCAGATACAGTCGTATCACGTGGTGTTGATGATGTTATATGCTTTTCTGTGGATGATATTTCTGGTGGTTTACTCCAATCAATAACTTCTGGAAAAACGGTTGGTACCTTTGGTAATGGATATTCTGTTACAGAACTATCATCATCATCTATTAGTGGGTGAACTTGTTCTGTGTTAAGTTTTTCGTCTTTAGGAGTCGTAGTTTCTTCAAATACGTCTGGTTCATAGAACGGCAGGAAACCAGAACCTTCTCCGGATCCGGCAATGGGATCTTCGGTGGTCTGTTGTTCGTAATCGTTTTCAGGATAAAGAGAATGCATGTTCGGAACTTGTTTACGTTCCACCTTTGGTTCTATTAAGAAATCTGAAATCGTAGTGCTTTCGGCTTCACCGGATCCTTCGATGTCATTTAAAGGCGATGATGGCGTTGAATGTCCAACTTTAAGGAATAAAAGACTGTCATCATCTTCATCAACATTACTTCCCTGAATTATTTTACCATCTTCCAAGTCATTAGTGGCTGTCAATGGTAAAGATTTTAGTTCAACTGTTTCTTTTCCAACTTCAACTGCATCAATGGGTTGGTCTCCCATCATCATGTCTAAGAAATTATTTTCTGTTTTTGGCACTTTACAAATATCTTTTGTTTTTAATTCTAACCAAGAACGCCCCCTTAATTTTTCCGGCGAGGCACATTTCACATGATCGATAAAAACATTTCCAAGCAGTAAACGGTCTCTTGCCATAATATTCTCGCATGAGCATTCCAGAGGGTTGCCTTCTAATTCTAAATGCTCTAAACTGACTAAGTGCGCGAGGTCTGATGGCATATCTTGCAAGAGATTATTTGTCAAGTCTAAAGAGCTCACACTCTTTGGTAAATGCGTTAAAGACAGCTTTTGTATTCTATTGTTAGCCAGATTTAAATGCACTAGTTTCTTGGCGTTGTGTAAGAATTTGTTGAGATTCTGAATGCCATTAGTTGACAGGTCCAACGTGACAATTTCAGTGAGCCGATCGAGCTCATGGTTCAGTTTCGTAATATTATTGTGCGAAAGGTCTAGAATGTTAATGTTATGATGCTTTTGTCGGAGTGTAAATTTGTAAAGATCGGCGAGGTTGCTGCAGGTGGCACGGTGGAGGCCGTCGCGTGTAGTGTTGCAGACGCAACCTTCGGGACACACGGCGGCCAGCATCGGAGCTATCAGCACCGATACAGCCAAGAAGCACGCAGATACACGGAGCCACGCCATCTTTCTGGATCTCAGCACCTGGAATGTAACAAATAAATTTATCAATAAGAGATTCACTTGCGCAAAGTTATAAACCGTCCCGCGTATTAAAGATAATAATATGATGAATGCTTTAAGTGCTAACTACTAATCAAGTAATTGTCACATCATTTTTTATTGCATTATCATTATTATTGCATTTGATATAGGAAACTTCCATAATAAATGTTTATTCACAACGGCGCGTCTCTAGACGCGGTAACGCAGAAGTCCAAGTCTAGGCTATTAAATAAATCACAACATCCCCGCTTGTAACTGTCATCTAAATATAGGACAAAATAACATACGGGCAAACGGCTCCCGTGGTGTATTGCCAACTGAACCTCTCCAATTATTGCAACTGCAGTTAGCCGGCAATTTGAATCTACGCGCTTCCTTTCATTGATAACGGCATCTGGGCGGCACTTCATCTTTCAATCTGAATCGTTAGTCTGTGTTAGTTCTAAGGTATCGTGGTCAATAAAATAGTAAAGTCGATGGAAATGTGCCTATTTTTTGTGATCTATTATGAGTGCCCACGTCGCCGTGTAATCGTAAACTGCATTGAAATATAGGTAGGTAGGTAGGTAGGTGCACAACATGCAAGTTCAATGATTTAGTTATTATTTCGTATTAGTTGATTTTATGAATAACTAGCTTTTGCCCGCGGCTCCGCCCGCGTTATAAAGTTTTTCAGCCTAAAGTTTTCCGTTATAAAAGTAGTAGTTTCCCGGGAGCCTATGTTCTTCCCAGGGTCTCAAACTGTCTCCATACCAAATTTCATCTTAATACGTTGGATAGTTTTTGAGTTTAACACGTTCAGGCAGACAAATGCAGTGGAGGACTTTGTTTTATAATATATTTTTTTTAACTTTTTAAGAGGAACAATCCCGTCATACATCATTGTTGCATAACTTTAACCGTTTACGCAGCGCACGCAACGGAAGCTCTCAAAACTAATAAATTGTCCCCGTTTTTGCAACATGTTTCATTACTGCTCCGCTCCTATTGGTCGTAGCGTGATGATATACAGCCTATAGCACTCCATAAATAAAGGGCTATCCAACACAAAAATATTTTTTCAGTTCGAATCGGTAGTTCCTGAGATTAGCCATTACTGCTCCGCTCCTATTAGGTATAGCGTGATGATATATAGCATATAGCACTCTACGAACAAAGGGCTATCCAACGCAAAAATATTTTTTCAGTTTGGACTGGTAGTTCCTGAGATTAGCGCGTTCAAACAAACAAACTAACTCTTCAGCTTTATATAATAGTATAGATTGTAAGAGTATATTTTATATGTCAAATTTAAATTTTAAGTAATAAAATAAAAATAGCCTAATCGTACATCAGAAACTTGTAATGTGTGTTGACTGCATGTAATTTTTGTTTCATAACTTGCTTCATTGCACTACGTTCTGAAGAATTTGACACATTTTAAAAACCTAAATGCAAATAATCTTATCCTTTTTCCTCAATAACACCAAAAACAATACAAATTATGCAAAAATAGGCATATATTTATTAATATTTAGTTTATCCCATATAAATAGTCAAGGTTTCTTTATAAATAAAACTCAACAGTACCTACTACCATTCCCACAAACTAAAAATTTCTTGAACACTTTTAGAGAATCCAAGAACCAAGTAAGCACAATTTCATTATTTATTTATTACGTCATAGAACTTAATAATAAGCCTCGGTACTCCATTTTCAGCTCTTTTATAGTTAAAGTTTAAACTCCACAAAATGGAATTCATTTAAGAATCTTTATTATTATTTCAAATTTCTTTAGATATAATACATACCAACAGAAATCACTTTTAGTACTTGAATAGATAAACATTTTTGTTTTCCATCTGTTTTCAGTGCAAACCAAGCTTAAATTTTTCTTCGTACTAATAATACAAAACCTTGTAAATATAATGATCTTAAACTGTGTCTTATTACAATGTTTTACTTCTAATAGTTTGTAAATGAAATGGTCCACTCGGATTAGACTGTTTCTTGACATCTAACTCATCCATAAGAAAATATTCTCTATACCTTAATAAACATATCCATTAGGAAAACATTATGGGCGGTCGTATCGCTTACCATGAAGCGAACGGCAAGCTCGTCTCGTCATTCAAAGCAATAAAAAAAAAATACATCTCACAAATTTTGTTTACAAATAAAACCAAAACAGCTTACGTAATATGTTCTATTTCAGTGTACGTAATTACATCCTCGGTGCACTTGGCCGCTCAGCTAGAAGTGGTTCAATGTTAGCCTTACAGGAAGATGCTCGTTAACCATTTGTGCGAATTTGACGCCTTGACTACACCTAGCGACGGAACGTGTCTTCGAGTGGGGCGTTTCGACATCCATACTAAAATAATGAATATAACAGTCCGTCTGTTTGTGTTCACGGCTACAAATGCATCAATTTGATTGAATTTGCCTCAGAGGAATCTTTAGCAGGAGGAAAACGTATAGACAATTTTTTATTTCTATCCCTAATTCCACGGAAGCGAAACCGCAAACAAAAAGTAACAAATAATATTGCAGTCTGTTTTGTTACGAAGGCTAATATTTCGGATTTAAATTCCTAAGCTGATTTGTTTTGAAAGGTACTAAGTAACACTTACTGGTGGTTCTATTATTTCGTTTTTGATTTCATTTATCCCTAATCATGTTTAATTATAATTTTTCGAAAAACTGAAATCAAAACTATTGTCAGAAGCACTACAATGTAGGTCCACTCAAGTATGATATTAGTGTAATTGAATTACTATTCCATAAAAATGTTTTCTATAAATTGAAATGTTGAGACCAGAAGTACTTCGCTAGATGGAAAGATAACACAAATACGTCGTAAAAACATAGTTTAGTAATAACAAAACTGGGTAGCTATATGAATAGCGAGGTTTAATAAACATAACCTCTAGTAAATTGACTTATGTCACCTCTGCGAAAATGTGGGTGAAATGCGAAAATATTAAATAGTTATTTTAAGATCTGACTCAGTTGGACGAGTTAAAAATGGAATGATTTCATTTGTTGTCACAAACAATATAGTAGTGGGCTTTGAGTTGTTTAAAATAAAATATTTTATTCTTTAAATTGTATTCAATGAAACAAAAACAATACTCATTTCAGAAACTATCTACTGACATTAATATCGACAAGATATTAAGTAATAAAACTCAAAAGGATTACCCATTCCATTACAATAGTTGCGCAAAAATAAAGTGAAAAATTTAAGCTTTTATGACTCACGCAAAACCCAGTAGATAAATATTAACAAATAAGGAGAAATCCTCACAAATGGAATCTTGTTTAACAGTATAATGTGATAAATGTGAAAATAATGAAAGGGTTGGAAGTAACGAAACGCTATGAGTCATCAAGGTTAATTCCGACCAGTTGGCCATGTAAAATGTCACAGATTCGTTTAGCATACGGTATAAGAGGGTCAAACTGTGTATCAGACACCTGGTCGACATCTGAAAGTAAACTATTATGCAAAATAATTGAATGGCTTGGACATTATGAATAAACGAGCTTTTGCCCGGCGCTCTGTTTGCGTAATGGTCTGATGTAGCTCAGTGGAAGAATTTAAGAACTGAAGCAATAGGTACTTAGTTCCAGATATTAACATGTTCAAATAAAAAACACAGACATTCAATCTCAATAAGTAGCTATAAATTTAAGTCAGAGATGGTTGTTGCAATTTTGTTTACAAATTTCTTGACAAGGTTCATCCACTAATAGTGACATTGTATTCTCCCAGACGAAACTTACAGCTGGCAAAGTCTACCTCTGTCCAAAACAACTGAATTCAAATTTGGCACATCCCATCTAATGACTAATAAACTTATTTGATGGTCGAATGTACTTGGACAGGAATTGCTTGCACTACCTTTAAATAAAACGATGTGGCAGATAAAAATAGACCAAAAGTAAATGACGAATGTAGACTTAATCGAAGGATATTTAATTAATAAGATGTTAAATATACCCCATTCTATTCTTTTCTAGAAACAATGAGAAGCATTATACGTGGTAATTAAAGTAGACGGGCAATAAATCAAGACATCTGTAAACATAAGTTTACAACCCACTAGTAAATAACTCATCCTTGTCCTTATAATGTCCGTATAATAATCAATGAAATCAACTTCCATTGCCAAGTCTTAAGTAAATGATGCTGATTTATAGTTTATACTATAAAGGAAACTAGCTGATACTGAAGTTTTCGAAGAAGGTAATTTTATTCTTAACAGGATACGAAGACCCCTATGTTTAAAAACATGGTCATCATTCAGTAAAATAGTAATACCTTGTTTCTGTAAGTGACCGTATTACAATTATAATGTTTATGCAAGATAGCATACGCCATCGTTGCAAACACATTCAACCTTGTTACAGATAAAGTGATTTAAACCAAGGGTCGTGGAGTTCAGACTGCAAGGATTTCTACTATGATTATGCTGATTTCATTGCGGATTTATTGGATTTATTTGTTTCAGTACCTTTGTGCGCTACAGATGTTTTAAGTTTGGTAGTTATAAATGCAAATAGATTTACAGCCATTTTCAATAAACGATCCCAATCTCAATCTTCAATCTGATTCCGAGAATGGACCAATCAATTTTTTTTTATTTGTAAGCATGTCAAAAAATCTATGTTTTGATTGGTCCTTTCTTTGAGATAATTCTAAAAAAGATATTGAGATCGTTTATTGAAAATGACGTTTAGAGAGTTCCAGTAATTTAATACAAATTGCAATTAAATTGTAAGACGTAGGTTTCTGTAATAATTTTTACAGGTAGGTGTATTGTTATCTTTAGCTTTAAGAAATTATTAAACGAGTAAATAACATTCCCACAATATATGTTGACACATGTCTGAACATATTATGTAGAACTAAATTATGATTGCAAATATTTTCCGCATCGATGAAAAAAGCGGCGCCAAGAGAGAAAAATATTATGCAAAAAATTATGCTTTGCAAATAAATGTCCAGTTGTAAACAACGCCGATAAAAAATAACCAATAAAATTGCATACTAATTACTATAAGTGATTACATGTAATTTTACAATTATTTTTTTTTTTGCTGTCTCGTTATAAGTATTTATTTTCATTATAGCTAATATTATGCGCTTAAATGCTGTAATAGTGGTTAATGCTGTATTCAATAGTATTAATCTACCAAATTAAATGGCAATTTTAGATACCATAAGTTCAAGTTTTCACCATTTCGTTACGATAGCTATTGTCCATAAAGATATATTTATTGCCAGCAAAATCGAAACTGGCAGCTAGTCTTAAAAAAATCAGTACACACAATCTTATCATATCTAAAAGTACATCAAGTACTCGCAAACACCTATCAAACAAGTTATTTTGTAACATTCTCAAGTTAATATATATATTTGTATGCAGATTACATTACTGCGACTCAAAATATTTATATTATGAACTCAAATTATTTTGAAAAGAAAAATTGAATACTTTTTCTAGAGACAAATATAGGCAACTTCTTAAAATTATTACAGATTTAAATGCATACACAACATGATATAAATCAATGGTCAAAATTTGAATTGTAAGCAAAAAGGTACAATTCACACGAGGAACCACACATAACAAAACTAAAAAAAAGTCCTTTATCGCGCAATACAATGAGAAGTAATCAATGAATCCTGAGGAACAGGTGTAGCCCCTTTCAACGGTACTGTAATATTAAATCCTAAATTGAAAAGATGTGAAACCACTTTCTTGATAATTGAACGAGTCTGTCAGTAATTCCATTTGTATGTTTGTAAAAGCTGGCAAACCTGTGCCGAGCTGAAGAAATAGTTGTAAACATCACAATAATAATAAATCATAATGATTCTATCAATTTATTATGTGCAGAACATCCTCCGTTCTCACGAATGTCATGACAGGCAATCAAAATGGAAATCTCACTGGAGTCTCGTCTTGCTAGTTGTATGATTTGAGTATAGTTTTACGTATAGACATATTAGTGTGACATTTTCAAATATACAAAAGCATATTATTGTCGTTTTTTATTTACAAATCTTATTTCGACTTACATATCCGAAGTTTGATTTAGACCTTATTAAAATTAGGATATAATCTGTTGGAGGGTTTTAGCATGGCGATCATGCTGGAACAGTCGTCAGGCGAAGATTGCTGTCCTGTTAGTTTAACAGAAAAAGAATAAATGTTAAAGAACTTGCAAATTTAAAAATCTCACATCAGAATTTTATAGATATGATGACATATTCTATTCATAGACTTGTTCTTCCAAGTAAACAAGTTAGTCATAAACTATAGGTATAGTCCAAAGTCACACATAACGAGCTAAAGTACACATTAACCGGATGACATATTTGAATCATCAGTTAGATAAAAGAATATTAGATTATATTCACTAATAGCACGTGTGAGAGCATATCGCGTTTAACCAAATGACTAGTTACGTATTCAATATTATTTTACCTATTCACTGTGATGGTATACCTATTTCTAAACTACTCCGAAAAAGGAGGATATCAATTCGACGTGTAGTTTTGTTCTGTTTGTTACCTCAGAACTGTCATTTTTTCTTTACAAATATTTTATTGATTCTCATATATTTTCAAAAGATTTTGATAAACACACATAGATTCACATTTAACTGTACATTGATTTAAAAGAACATAGATAATTAAATTATTGTGGTTTTACTATTAACGCATATCATCATAATAGAGATCACATGTCTATTGCATTTACGGAATTTTGCAATGTCTCCAAGTTTGCCTTTATATTTGCTCTAATCACGTGAAGCTTATGTGATTACAATTGATTAACTGATATTCCAGATTTAATTTATGTTAATCCATAATTAGATTACATTAATAGAATGATATTGCACGGAATTTTTATGTCTTTAAACCTTCCATGATATAATGATTTCTTATCTTTACGCGAATGTGAGACATTAAAATTAAACTATTTTTCCCCCGGTCCCTCCGTGACCACAAAGGCTTAGTTTTCGAAACGTCGGGAGAAAATTAAAATATTAAAACCGCGATTAAATCCAAAAATAGTTTAATTTTAATGCCTTCTACGATATGTTTTGTATCTAGATTTAAAATGTTGTACAATCATGTTTTCTATCTCCGCCAATACTTACACGTTAACATAATTGCATAATTTTTACTTTGGGTTCTGCTATGACACTTCTGTGCAATCTATCGTCATTTTAAGTTTAAGTAGCTAAAGTAACTTATTTCCTAACTCGTGCGCATCATTGATAGCCGTCGTATGTGCAAACTGGACGTCTATACAAACAGTAGTTTATGTAACAGGGTTATAAGCAGGTAATAAATCACAGTACATTTTCATTACACATCTGGTTTAGAAAACGTGCAACGGCAGTTTACCTTGTCAGATTTCTCAAGTACAATTTTCAAGTAGGCATACGTATTATGCGGAATACATTACTCAAACGCGTTATGTGATCATCATTGCAATATGTCCCAGCAGAATAGATAGATCCCATTTTAGCCATATTGAGGTCATACATCATACTGGGTCAATATCGTTTCGTCATTATGTTTGATCGAAGACTACATTGTTCTTATCTCATTTACTATTTAGCTACTTACTTTCGAGCTGTCCGTTTATGTGCCTATAAAAGAAAATTTATGATAATTCTCTTAAGTCCAAATTTGGGATCTTCTAACTTACTTTTACGTTCAGTTATTTTGAGTCTAAGATGTTCGAAACTAGTTGGATTGAAACATCTAAGCTTGATATTATATTCAATGAATATTGATCTAAATTACTTTATTATATTAATGGACACAATATTTGCATGTTAGTAGTTATATTATCCATAAATTATGCATAGCAATCTTATTATTAAGACGATATATTTGCGGTAGACATTTTCTGCGTTTCTACCAGGTGTTACGGTACAAAAAAATATGAAGATTGCATATTCTAAGCAATTAAAAAAAAGATTTTTTGTTACAATGTCAATCTATAAATCTTTTCGATGACTGCTATTTATAATTTTTCATTTGAAAATATTATTTACCGATAAAATAATGCAATTGCATCATTACATTAATGGCTCAATAAGCTTAAATGCCTTCGCCTTCTATAGTAAAATTATTGGAAGAATTTCGGCCACAACTCACAAGCAACATTGGTTTCTATAAATAGGAGTATTTCCTCTTGACCTTCACCTGCATTTAATTTTGGTGCACTTGAACTTATAACATTTACGTTGGTAGTCGATCCATTAAAAGAAGCGTGAGGAAGTGTTTAATACATTATGAGAAAAGTGTGATGTTTTATGCAAGGAGTGGATATCAGCTAGTGTAATAATAGATGAGATTTCTAGGAGAGAAATTTCTTGAAATATTTGCCTTCTTCGGAATTGAAACCAGGTCCTCACGGACAGCCCATATAGGCTGCTATGGGACCAATAATACAATGTGAACTTTCAATGAGACCCGTAATATATTAATAGATAAATCTGCGAGGTTTGACCTTCGTGACATAACAGACGGGAACGCTGCTATCAAATTAGCGGTCGTGGATTTAATTTCCGCACCGGGGCAAGCGCGCCGTGAAGAGCAAATATTTATCACAGCAAGTTGTGGGAGTAGTCTAACTGTAAAATATTATATCAATACTTTTAAAATTACCGTTAAATTCTAAATATGATCTAAAGAGAGTAAATAAAATAAAAAGATATAATAATAATTAATAGCCATATTGCCCCGCAATAAGTATACATAATATTCACTATCTCAGACTATGTTAATAGTATGAGTTCAATGAGGAAACAGGATATAAAATTATGATTGGCAGACAGTGCCAGCATAAATCTTTTGATCGGATATGCTATTTATAGAGCAGTTATTAATTTTAAACCCAGTTATAAATAGGAAGCTTCGCATATAAATAAAAGATGCGCATTACTTACGGTCTAAGTTTTTGCAGTAAGTGGTAACTGATATTTCTAATGATACATTCTCAAAATAATTAAATTATGTATAGTTACTACTATTAAATCACCCAAAAACCAGAGACCAATAATATAATTATTTTGTTTCGTTAAATTTGCAATCAAACAAATTCTAGCAACGCATGTGTCGTGTTTTTACAATAGGTTTGCACGTAAAAATTTACATGTAATGTAAAATTATGTCGAAGAGCGAAATATCGCAAAGCGGGTCACTGTTTTCGCAATACCATGCACAATAGAACAGCAACAGTTTCAGTGCTTATTGACTTTTTCATTGATCAGACAGTTTGTAAATATCATGCCTTTGGAACAATACTGTTTAATGTGTTATGTGAAACGAAAGAACTGCATGATATGAAACATATTCATTTCAACACTAGTTTTATATTCGTTTCATCGTTCCACGTTGCCAGTTGAAAAACAAGAAATAAAATTTTGTATATTGTTTTTTTCAGCTTTGTGAGCAATTACGACAGGAATTTATATGTTGTGTGTTGTATGTTTCATTTGTTCAGAGCAGTACACGTGCATCTTGTTTTACATGCTTTAAATATAACAACAAACATTAATTATTAACTTAATTTGCTGCCTAAATAATATTATAAAAATATTTATCACATGTAGCTTCCAACTTCCAAGTCTATCATTCAAGTAATCGTACCATCTCCTGGCTTCCAACCTGTCACCTAAAAGCCTTAAGAGACCATAAAATCAGTTCTGACATTTCATACAACCGTGAATGGTAAATGTTCGATTCGTCGAAGCTATAAACATCAATCTGGCCTAAAGTCACTTGTTTAATGCGCCGGCGCATCACCTCGTTTTACGATAGATATATAATAGCAGCCAATTGCATTCAACTGCTTGGTTTTTACGTCGAATAAATTTCTGAGTTCACGGCTGTGCTAAGTGTTAGTAAAGAAAGTTCTAGCTGCCTTCAGCTTTGAGTTTCCAATTGGTGGTACTCAATGCCGTTACTAGTTAGAAATTAAATATCCAAAGATAAACTTAAGAAATTTATGGTTAAAGATAAGGATATAAAGTCAACGCGTGACGTTCCTAGAATATAATATTATCTTGCTACGATACTTGAACGATTTTTTCGCTAGTTGAGATTAGTTATGAAGTATTCGAAATCTGGGCGTGTATGTTTGTCAATACACTTATTTTTGTAAATTCGTCATTGAACAACACTCGCCGACGACATCTACGCCTACATAATATTTATACGTTGCATTCACGTTTGTCTCTCAAACTTTAGACTCAGGAGTACATAACAGTCAATATCGTGCATCCCATATTAACAACAGAGTGCATTTCATTAAGCTAATGAAAAAGCAACTGTGGTAATTTCAAGACAAATAATGCACACGTCTCATTAATTATTGTATTTAAGATACTAATGAGTGATTCTAATTTCGCTGCAGTCAGAGATAGCACGTTCAAGTCAGTCTAAAATTTAATCAACATAAATATATTTGCTTTAGAAAATAATGACTACGTTTAAAGGTTAGAGTATAAAGTAATGCAAGTTTTTGCTCGCGGCTTTGTCCGCATGATTTCCCGGGATTTGCATATGTCCTTCTCAAACTATCTCCAAACCTTTCATCTAAATTTGGTAGTTTTTGAGTTTATCGCGTTCAGGCAGACTGAAGCGGCAGGAACTATTTTATAATTTGTAAGGATTATTCTGTAGGTACATAAGACTTTAATAATATTAGAACTTCGTTAAAACCAAGAATAGATATAATATTTTGCAATACTAGTATACTGAAACGCTGTGTCAAAATCACTATATAAAATAGAATCCTATTACCATTAAAATATTACCAGCAAACATTTGACGTAACTCACCTCGGCGCGTATCGCAAAACAATGACAATATGCACATAACACTTCGCAAACGAATATGTTTAAACACAACTCGTTATTACAAACAATAACTCGCATTTCACTGATGCGTGTGCGCGAGATTTCACTGAACGTTGCATGTGTTGTGAAAACTCTTTATTTGCGGGATCACTCAAGGAAACGTTGTCTTTTTCTGGACTGTCGCCAAGCGTTCTCAAAACTTCTTATTCACTAACTCTTTATTGTCTGCTGATTTCAAGTTGAGTGTCTGTAGGTTTCACGCTAACTGCGTTAAGATGCGAATATATTTGTAAATAAGAGACATATGCGCGCGTCTCGGCACTTGACCAAATTTTACGAATTGCTAACTAATTACGCTACCTTCATTTCAGTTATATGAGGCTACTGTCTTTAGCAATTAATTTTACTAATAAGCTATGAAACAGACAATCTATTTATTTTCAAACGACATGAATATTATTGTAATAAATCATAACATTCTATATAATAATTGAAGAAATGTTATATATCAATATTTAATTTCGAAGTTGAATTAGTCTGAATTTTTGTGAATCATTCTAGAATGATACTAAAAATATTTACTATATTATTCGGATTGTATGCATCCCGCCTTGATTACTGCTCCCATAATTTCAACAGTACCTACTGTTTGGCACATTTTTACGACTAGACAGCTATATTTAAAATAAACCCGTGGCTTGTAAACGTCCATCGGGCTGCTTTACACATCTGATTAATTAATTAAATGTTCACTACAAAACCAGTTTCTTATAAAATATCTCATCCACAGAATTCACACTAATAAATCTGTAGAAGAAATTCTTCTTGCAGAGAGATTTTGATAAATGGCCCATTATTTTCCTTCTTCTTCTATACAATCATGAATGCTCTTTTACTTATAGTTTACGCTATAAATTCATAAATATGCAGCTATCCTGGAGCCTTACTCTATCCCACGTTATTTTGACAGCTCGTAACAAACACGTAACGCACCGCGTCGCGTTTAAAATAATAAAAATTGGCAGAATACTATTCCACACTAATTTCACAAAAATAACGTAACACGGCCATCTTACGAGTTTACACTGTCATAGAGCATAAGGCTCCTGTCCAAGTGAGTCCCAAAACATGCTCAACCAGTATTGTAACCTGACACAAAAATAAATCAACATCGTCTAGAAACCAACATCAAAATCGATGTCTGTCAATGCAGCGTTAATATGTTTTATTATGCATACATGATTTATTACGTCAAATGCTGAAAACGGTACTAAAGTCTGCGCCGTGCGTCAAACAACTTTTTTGCAAACCAAAACCAGCACAAACAAATTTGTATTCTAAGCTCATGCATAATGTTTTTATTTTCGCTACTTTATTTTTTCCATGTCTTACCAAGGATTTATTAAATTAATAGCATCTCAGCAAATCTTGTAACACAGAACCTATATTATAACTTAAACTAAACTCCAAAAATATCCTTTAACCACACAACATCTATCTACATGTCAGTAGAACGCACTCCAACTTAAAACCATTTAATAATCCGCAATAATGATAATGACCTCATGTCGGTATAGTAAGATGAGCCATGTCTGCTCGGTTATTGAATAATGTAACAATACACATGTGGTACATAACTTTTCATTTAATTGCATAACAAAACAGAATTGAACTATAGATCTTTTGCCGACTCATATAGTCTATTCGCAGTATATCCCTCTGAAACTCTTAAGGGAATTACAATATTACTTTTAATTATATTTTGATTTCGAAAATAACTTGCAGTTTTATTATCAAAAATATGACAAATATAGTCAAATCAATCAAATTTTAGCCAAACATTACGAATTCATTTATAATGTTCTATTAGCAATTTATTCTAACATCGACTCACTACCGGGTAATTATTCTATCTGGTCGACTCATTCGCCATCTTAGCTGTGACGTTTGCTACGACATGAGGTCAAAGTATCGAATTCAAGGTGACGAAAAACCGACTAGCGTCACTATTGTTTCGTATAAATATCTGCGATTTACTCAGTCTTCAAATATAACTAATATAATTGTAATTGCGATAGGATACTCAAATTGTATACTTATAATATACTATGGTCTTCTTCCATCTAATGTTTTATTGCGTTCCCTTCTTCTGCTTTAAATTCTAAAGATGCATTCTGGTAATTTAGATTAAATGTTTTTATATATCCTGTGTATTTTGGAAAGGCGTGAACCTCCAGGAATTCTATATCATCTGGATTTTGTTCTGTAAGTAAAAAATTATATGCGGCTCATTTAGATTCAATAATTTTGCAATCATCTTACTAATAAATTTTTCTGCTAAAATCACATCGAGAATTATAAATGACAACTAGTATGGATTTCTGACGGACATCTAAATCACCATAACATTTAAGT
>NC_051139.1:7250443-7313312 GCF_014839805.1 Manduca sexta
AAACAGATTAGATTTTTCTGTTTTAGCTGCTTTTAAAGTAATGGGACTAGAATATGTACCAAATAAAACGTTAAGGGCAAAGTTTTAAATATGAAGAATCAAACAAAATTGCGAAATGCCACTGACGTCAACTGACGGCTATAAATCGAACGCCAAATATCTAAACTTAAATTATTGAAAGGTAAAATTTGTTATGACCTTCAGCAAACGTAGTGGACACCCTCAAGCCAGGTGGAGTAACGATCTGCGAAGGTCACTGCTAAGAACTGGATGCGACAGGCCGAAGATGGGGTAAAATGGCCCATATTGGAGGAGGCCTATGTCCAGCAGTGGACAAAGATATAGGATGATGATGAAAATTCGTAAGATTGATAATTTTCAGTTGTGAAGCTACGTTATCCTTAAGTAATTGGTTTACGACATTTTTTATGTCAATATGTCTTTGACACAGGTGGAGTTGCGAGCAAAAGCAAGTAATAAACATAGTAGCAGATATGGTAGACATTTAAACCACTGATAAAAATATGATTCAATGTAGCGAAGTTTACCGTATCGGGCTGTTTAAAGAAATATTATGCGATTAAATTTTATTTACCGTCTTATTTACGTTTTAAAGAGTGTATTAATTGATAAAGACATTGTAAAAGAAAAAACCTTTAATTATTCATTAAAACGGACCAATGTAATAAACAAGTTACGTTAAAAACAAGTTTTTTTGTGTTGTGTAACCTCGGTATTATATTACTTTTGAACTTGCTCAGGTAATTTTTTGTACTTTTCGCAGAGTCGAATGAACAATTACAACAAATTGAGAATATTACACGGTTTTATTTCATTACCAGCCGTATGTACGTTTTAAAATTGGTCTACGAATTTAGTTATAATTAGAAACATTACTTTAAGAAAATTACAATATTATACGACTTATAGTTTAATTCGAAACATTTTTTTTATTATAACTATTATCATTGTTAAAATATTTTTTAGAAAAAGTTAAGTAATAAACACAACTGTAAAATGTTGCAAAAGCTGTATTTCATATTTTATAATTGATTTCTCAATACATAAGTAGGTACATAATCGAAATAATATCAAATAATCCTAATCTTTTACTAAATCTTAATCTTAAATAAATAAAAAAAAATCCTTAAAAAAAATAGAATTCACGTTTTCCTTAAAATATCATTTCTTTACTATGAAACAAACATCTCTCGTTACCGAGTAGAACATATCAACCGTTGACCCTTATGTAACCCCATTAAATGATAATTTAAAAATAACCTGATTGTTTAACTTAATTAATGTAAACATAAAAATCACAGTCCAAACTACTTTTAATGACATAGTAATTTCTTATAATATAAACATTTTTGAAATAATCATTGATACCTACATATTATTTTGAAAAATGATGTTAAACTACGAGGTCTGATAGAATCTTAAAAGACTTAACTATATTAGTAATAGAAGCAAAAAATAAGTCTACAAAGAATTTATTCTCCACACTGTAATCTCTAGGTAACGTTATAGCAGTAGTCCTTGAATGATAACAACCAAAAGATTAAGACCGCGATGGTCCCCTGCTATATAGGCCGATGAACCGGTAATAGCCGCGGGAACCGTTGGAACCATTCGTAGGATTGAGGTGGGAGATTCTAGAATTTTTCTCGCAAAGGACATTTAGATTAACCCGTGAAAGAATTGTCAGTAAGTTTCTAACCTAATTTGTGATAAGTATTGAAATAGATGATGCGAATATCATTTTACCGAGAAATAGAATTAATTGTGACATTATTGACAAGAAATTCAATATTAAATGCACTACATTATGTACTAAAAAATAGTGCCATTATAAGCGGTAATGTTTGACATAAATTTATTTTTAAAATTCCGTATCCTATGAAGTTTAATGGGACCATTTTTTATTACGAACTACGCGACAAAATAAGTGGCTGACAATTCAAATTATTTGACACAACTGTTTTTGACACAGATAGACAGATCGACGACAAGTTATTGCAAGTGGCACAAAAAAGACGAAGCAACTTGGCACATTTAGTAGAAGACTGCTTTTGTCCGACCATTATATTGAAATTTGAGACTTTCGGTAAGTTGTTCCACTTATGTTCGCTTTTTGCGCGTTCGTTCACGGAAGGGAATATTCGATTTTTATACCACGTTATCTAGCACAGATAAGATTCTGTTAATCTCTATGACGCAACTACAGTCGTATATCCTGCTAAATGCGTGAGATTCCACGCATTGCTTTATTTTCCTCAAAATTCTTAGATTTTTGCCGTATTTGCTTTCGTATTTCCGTTACTAGTTCCTTATAGATAAACAAGAATCACGCAATCACATTATCTATTGCTTGATAAATATAAATAATTCTAGAATATTTTATATCCTCAAAAAATTTTAATCCGATTCCAAATAATTTTACAATAAGCAAGCTAATTTGTCAACTGTTCTGAATATTGGGAATTGATTGAATTAGAATAGTCCTCTTATGTAACGTTACATAATGCTAATGCGGTCAAGTTAACGGTCATTTTTTTAAACATGAGATTCAAACTTAATATATACATCGATAACTTTTCGAATACATGTTACAATGTTATTTTACAATAATAAATCTTGGAATTTCCACATAATGCCACATTACTCGTATTACGAATGCCTGCAATGTTTAATGAGAAAGAAGACACCGACGTTTGACACTGCGGTGTATTCCTTCATTTCAATGTTATTCAAATGAAAAGGTTTTTTTTAGTTAAGAAACTAACGTCGAATTAAAACTTTGAATAGACGCCATAATGTAAATGAAGTAATATGAGATAAAAAATAAAATCATTTATGGCAGTACAAAGTTTTGTTTTAAAATGTATGTATAATGTGGTTCGAATGTCTATTCGCTTAGTGAATTCTATTATTTTCTTATTACAAGTAAAGGTTCATCTATTGGCAATTATTGAAAATATAAGTTTTATAACCACCCAACTACGTAGCATAAAGGCCGTAGCTAAACTGCCTGTTTACAATCGCTAACGCTAATAGGAAACAAGAAAAAATATGGCAATGACATAATCTAACCATAAATCTATCGCTAGAATATGTCATTCTCAAACATAACGTTAGCGTAGACATTGAAATAGAACTATTTTTGGATTTTATCATGTTTTTTATATCGTTTCAATGACTTAGCAGCCTTCATGGTCTCAGGGGGGACTGAGGTTGGTCGTCCTAAAAATCAAAGTTACAATATCTACTTACATTTTGCATTTTTTTTTTTATTTTTAGCTGTTGACGGTTCTAGAAAGGCTTCTTGGATAGAGCCTCATGTGTACATGATGTTTATACGTTTACTAATTTTCAAATTAAAGGATATAGAGCACTGAACATAAATTATGTATAAAAGTATGTATGTCATAAAAAATAAAACTAAAAGTTAACGAATCCCAATTCATTTTAATGATCAACAATTGAAGACCGATTAGAGGTATCCACCGTTTAATTAAACTCAATTGCACTTTAACCATAATTGAATTCTGTTGCAACATACAAAACCTTTTATATGAAACATAAGAATGCCATAACAAAGACAGATATTAGGAAAATATTCTTTAGAGTTGACCTTAACTACTGTATACAATTATTGGGAATATTGGGTATGTTATGTATTTAATTCCTCAATGTTTTTGTGAGCACCACGTACTTAAAGCATGCATATATTCAAGACTTCTTTGATATTTATAAACAAGTCGTATAACTTTCCATGAATCGTCTAAACACCGTTTATATATTTTTCGAATACATTATGAGCGCATTTCGGCACTAAATGCCACATTAAGTCAATTTATAAAATAAAAATACTGACTTTTTTAATAATAATTTTATGTTGAAGGCATGTTACAAACAATTCGAAACAAACTTTTTCAAGATTGCAATCAAAGTGGTTCAACGTTGTTCAACTCCGCGTCTGCTGGCATTTTGAGATCACGTTGTAAATTAAACTCGAAAAGTAAATGCAGTAACGTTTCACAGAACTGATAGCAATCTTGAGGTTTTTACAACTCATTCCATCCATCATGGATATCGAGACATATTTACCATTCAATATACCGTTCAAAACAAGACAGTAATAGACGTTGCACTCACCTTTTATTACAAGACGTCATCAGTTGCGTTGAGACATCCCACCTCTTGCACTTCTGAAACAACATAATATCAATAAAAAAATTGCAAAGAAACCAAGGTCTTTTCTTGTACATAAAATGTAATAATAAACGCAGCTGCCAATATTTTCGCTTCAAAGATGCCGAATTAACGTGTTTCATTCAAAATGTTATTTACAATGCTTAGCTCAGGAACAGCTGTGGGGCCGGTGGCAGTGTATTATTACACCCAATTCACAGGTAGAATATCGTACGATCCCACATCATCTTTCATTCTGAGTCGTAACGGTCGCGTGGATAAAAGAATTTTTATTATTGAAGACGATCATACTCAAACATCTTGCAATCGTAAAAAAAATATTAGGTGTACCACCTGTCTTATATTTGAGATGTTATAGTTGTTTTACATATTATAGTTATTTCTACATTATTATAAATCTGCATCAGTTGGCGTAGTGATAAATAAAATAAAATATTTGTCGTTGACCACGAACGAGATATCTTATAAAAGGTTATCGAAGAGATTTTCAAAGTGCATTAATTCATACGTGCGACTCGCGGCGAATCACAAGAACTGCACGTGTGTGCTTATTTATTAATTATATTGAATAGAGATAACGTAGAATAGATAACCTCGGCTGCAAACAATTATGAAAATGTATAATTATCCCTGTTATTCAATTAAATACTTAGAAAAAATAAGAAACAGAAATAATAAGAAATTCTGCGTGAAGATAGATTCAGTTTTATTTCGCAAACACTTAAATGAGAGAATTAAGTCACCTTAACTATGCGTAGATATAACTTAAGATGTGACGTATCTGTTAGATCAGCAATGAATCACATCATTTACAATTCAGGTCAAGAAACCTTGGAGCTGGACATTTCTTGTTAATATGTTGTCATTGTGATTTCCCTGTTTCGTATTGGGGAAATATCACTTGCCTTATGGATATCTAATACGTTTTGTGGTAACTCATTGTCAGTAGATATTTTATATAAATACTATTACGTATTTTACGCGCGAAAATATTTGCATAAATGGGTTTTCAGTTACGCATAGCAACAATGGTGTAGGCGCATTATAATTGATACTTCAAATAAGTAAAACTCAAGACAAGAAGACAATTGTATCAGTTAAAAGTACGAAACCCAGATATATTCAACATTTTATGCCGCTGATATAAAATATATTGTTAATATTGCAGATACAGTCAAGGTAATATAAGAAAATCAGGCAAATGGTTACTAGGAACTCTTTGACGCAAATTATTAAGGTAAACTTGACGTCATGAGACCGTCGTAACTGGACATGACAAGGTTAAAGATATGCGCGATAAAGATTTGATTTTGACCGGTGAGACAAATATATCAAAATTAATTCTTCGTCTCATGGTTTTAGAATTTGTTTTTGAATATTCAGAAATAAGCACTTTTGTATTTTGACTTCCGCGTTTAGTTTTCTGTTATATTATGTAGTAGACGAAAAATATATAAAAGAAAGTAAGGAAAATTTGGTTGACATCACCTGACAAATTTTGAAAAATCTTAAAACTGTTGTTTATTTGTGTTACAGTGGCGAAGGATGACATTTCCGAAAAGAAACCCGACACAACATATAGGTACTACTATGTATTCCTATTGTGGTTTATCATGAACCAAGCAACTGGTTTCTATACTTAGTGACAGTTAATACAAGCATTACCGAGAGCAATGCCAAAACAAATAGCAAACATAATGCAAACAGTGAACGTTAGCAGCACTATGAATCATGGAAGCAATCCTAGAAACTCTCATTAGCATAAAGAGTTTTCGCAAAGATGTAAAAGAATGTGCAAAGTATTATACCTAGTCTTGCCATAAATATTGTAATAAAGAAAAAAGAAAATTGTTAACTGCAAATAACATTTATTACTTTTACAGTGTGTCAGTTTAATACATAAATATAAAACAATTAAAAATATAAAAAGCTTATTCGAAGTGGTCTCCATTGGCTGCAATACAGTCCTTTAAACGATGAGGCCAGTTATCAATAGAAGCACGCACTCTTTCCATGGGAAAATTCTTCACTGCCAATCGTATAGATTGTTTTAGGGACTCCAAATTATCATGGCGTTTAGAGCAAGCTGTACTCTCTAAAACTGACCACAAATCATAATCCAGCGGATTAAGATCGGGACTAGACGACGGCCAGTCTTCAGCTCTGATGAAGTCCGAAACGTTCGATTCCAACCAAGACTGCGTGGACCGAGCTTTATGACCCGGCGCCGAGTCTTGCTGGAAGGACCATACTTGGTTATTGAACATGGTGATGTTAAGGGGCTTAACTACCTTCTCAAGAATGGTATCTTGATACACTTGTGCCGATGTTTTGATACCTTTTTTCACAAAAATATGGCTCAGTCACTCCTTCATAGCTAACACCCCACCAAACCATCACTGAAGTCGGATAATGTCCACGTTGCACTCTGTCGACTAATTGGGAAGCTTCCTTAGAGCTTTGAGCATAAATACGGTCATTTTGTTTGTTAAAATGTTGCTCAATTGTAAAAATTTTCTCATCCGTAAACAAAATTTTTCTGTGACCTCCCTTTGCGTACCGCTTCAGTAGTTGTTTCGATTTTACCACCCTATTCTTCTTTAAATTATCAGTTAAGAAATGGCCAGTGCGTCTCTTATAGGCTGCAAGTCCTAAGTCATCTTTTAAAATACGCGACATGGTTCTAGGTGCTATCTTCATTTCCCGAGATAAAATCTTTTGCTTTCGGACAGGATTTCTTCGAATTCTTTCCCTTACTGCTTTGACCACCTTTTTCGTACGAACACTACGTGGACGGCCAGATCTTTTTCTGTCACAAACAGAGGAGGTCTCATTGTACCTATTAATAGCCCGGTACACAAACATTTTACTAATACCAAGTGTATGGAGAGTTTTAAAAATTGCATTTGGCTCCATACCTACTTTGTGTAATGCTATCACAGCGATTCGGTTCTCTTTATCACCCCACACCATTTTAATATCGCAAAATATTTTACAATGTATTGGCGCCAAAATGAGAAAACACAATGAACAATCGTATAAAAATGACAGATTCGAAATTCAAATGTAATATTTTTTTATAATTAAGTGTAACAGTATTTATGGCCAGACTAAGTATATGCGTTAATACTTGGGTACGAAATGGAGCAATAATGCATAATTGTGAAGAATAAATTACTTTGCAGCTAGTTAATACAATACAGTTAATACATTACTACTTAAATATAATAGAATTGCATCCACGTTGTAAAACAAAAAAAATAAACACGTAAATTTTCACTTAGAAGATCCAAACAGGTATGCAATATATTAATTATGATGTTTATACAGAGACGTCTTTTTACGAAGTTACCAACCAACTACAAATTATAATAGCATCTGGCTTTGTAGTTAGTTAAAATAACGGTTTATACGAACCGCTGCAAATACCGTACGGGATATAAACCAAAAGTGGCGTGGAGCTGCACCGAGAAGCAACCAAATTGGGATATTATAATGTTCACGCGAAATGAAGGAATATGTAGCGATAACCTATTTGATTAGCTGTATTTGCGAATTTAAAGCTGCACGTGTGTTCATGTTTTATATTTAATACTTTCGTTATTCGTATGTACTTTTTTATGGCATAAAATGCATAATGGATTGCCTTTGTTGGTCTATCTCTTTCATTGCAATACTCGGAATGGAAAGATAGACTCAGATAGTTAATGGGCACAAATGCATTTTAAAGATAACACCATCTGCGTCCTCATTTCCTAGTTATTAGCATTCGGCGCGTTATTACCACAATAATATTTGTTCACCATTTGCAAAATTCTCATGATATTACCCAAATGATAATGAAAAAAACGGCACCATCCGTTTCGTGTCCACAACCACTTCCCGTTTCGCATTACCGTTAACATGCGATACTGTTCTAGATTGGTAAACTAGTCTGCCAAAATACATGAACCAAATTTTTGTTGTCAATTATTATGAAGAAAAATAAGTTCAAGTTCAAGGTCAACCATGTTTAAAATTTTATTACTTCATGATACAATGTTTAGATGGAGAGTAGGTTCAAGGTCACTTTCTTTATTACTATTACCCGACTACATATGCTTTCTACCACAAAAAGATAGTTGCTTTGATCTTAAAATGATTTATGGAATACGTAGATGAGAAGTTATATCTCTTACATGTGTAGACGTAATAATATTCCTTCCACAAGCCTTAAACGAGTTTTTGAAGCAAGATGTCGTAATTTGTTCTTTGAACCCTTCGTCGTAATGCAGCCATATTATTACATACAAAACGAAGTCAGAGAAAAGCTAGACCACAATTACAATAATAATAAAGGTACGTGAAACGGGTAAACTGTTTCATAACAATTATGATTCTAACTGCATTAGTCCCTAGCCACCATCACCTAGATATTTCTCACGCTTGACACAAATAATTCAAACAATTGAAGAGTGTTAGTCAATGGTAGACTTGCATCGACTGTCCTGGGTGAAAGTAACTTTGCAAATAATAATCGTGTGGGTGGTATTTGCAAACCAGATCATACAGATGTCAGTCAGGAGCTGACAAAATGTATAAGTGAATTAATATGACCGATATCACGATGCAGAGCGGATGAAAAACATTATGGAGAATTTATATTAGAATTTATGCTCAAATCTCGGTTTGGTTTCCCACTGTGGAAAATTATATGAATTGATTTGAATGGGACAGCATAAAGGTATTTATTGCGTGTAATCTTATCACTAGAAGTGACTAAAAGATAGGGTTTTTCACTAGAAATACTGACTAAATTAAATATATGCTATATTCATTCCTGTTAGAAATATACTTCAATATAATTTTATCCAAACACTGCGCTATAACATAGTATGTACTAGAATTCTTCAATGATATGTAAATTACATGCAGACAGATTAGGCCACCGGAAAACACTTGCGTAGTAATGGTACCTGATCAGTGTAGACACACACGGTGATTTAAAATGCATATTTAACAGATGCTATTTAAACAAATATATGACCAACTGGTGATCATATATTAAACACACGTACAGTATTGCAAATCTTTTAAATACAATGTACATTATTAATGCAAACGATGACCAAATTAATGGAAAACGTTTTAAAATGAATGACACGGTGTATATTTAATGTTATAAACAATGACAATATGTCATCAAATTGTTGCAGTTCAAATTTAATGGAGCATTTATGCGTTTCAAATATGTGCATACATTCTATTAAATCTATTACGGTAAGGTCCAAAGTTGCAATTAAATGTACTTACCCAACATCATTTAAATATTAGATATGTGTTATTAACAATTGTTATAAAGACGTTTGCTTTATTGTTATATCCAATGTTATACTTCCAGCTAAACATGAAGTGACTACCCGGATTCTTAGTTTCCATTTTATTTTAGATAAGTACATAGCCGTTAAACGAATTGTTACTAAGCTATAGCTTCATGCAGTTTCAAAGCCGCTAGAGCTGGCTGGCATGAAATTAGACGTATTTGCGGTTACTTGTCCTAACGCATTAGCGCGTAAATTGCACGCAAATGCAGCAACGTAATCCCATGTGGCCGATACTCATTAACTAGCACAACTATGCGCGGGCCGTCGTGGGAAACTGACATCATCTGCACTGTCTCGAGACACTTCGTAACGCTTCATTCCAGAATTGAGACGTAAAAAGTTCCAAGTTTTTATGAAGGAATCACGCTTTACTTTATTTTAAACCGTTTTAAGGATCGTTTCGGCTGCAACAGTCACGCTCTTAGATTCAACTACGTTGGGACATTTCTAATATCTATTAATAAATGCGTGTCGTAATACTATAACTTCCTGTCTAGTCTTTATCTAATCTATGTGGTATTACGATCGTAGAACATTTGATGTTATAAAATTGCGCAATTTCAAGGTTAACATTATTGCAGAAGTGTGTCAACTATTTAATATTTTAGTCAAAAGTAACATATTTGAAAAATAAGTATATAGATTGAATTTTCCTATTTGTTTTGTTCAATTGCCGTGTCAAGGCCTCGTAGAAGTAGGGTTTAAGTGATAATAGGATTCTTAATAACGCTTTAGCTCGTAGTTACAATATTACAGCTAATATGCTAACATATGTATAACTCCTAAAACTTTCTTCCATTGAAGGTTATATTTTTATGAACATTTTGATTCTTATCATCACATGGGAAGATACCGAAAACTATGACGAATTGAGTGGTCGTAAAGTACTATTGGATATGGTAAACATCTAGTATTACCAAAAGCCAAAGGCAAACATAGATAACAGGTTGTCCACAAGGTCCTCAAGGATAGATCTTGTCAGTTTGTTGGCTTTGAGGATGAAGTTTTAATAACCAAAGGTGACATTGGAGAGTCTGTGACAGTAAGTAAAAACGTCAGTTTAAAATTGGTTTATGAAAAGTTACAAATGAGATAAAATAAATATATCTGGACATTTCACACTTAACAAGGTAAATTAATCGTGAGATTTTGCAAGCTTGCTGAATAATAGATCATAAATTAAATCGGTTGTGTTTTGTAGGTATGTAATGAAATATGTACCCTTGTTATTTGCGGTGGGGCATTAATTAGAATTTTCCTTTTAATTCGTTCTTTCAAAGAATTTGTTTATTTAAGTAATATTCCAAACACAATATTTATTCCCTTTGTTTTTAAAATGAATTCACGAGAAGAATTGTTACTATTATTAGTTTATTTTTCCTTATTAGTGCTATTGCAACACAGATTCTGAGTATAGCGTTTATTGCATCTTTCCTCAGCTTTATCCTTAAAATTTTATTTAAATGTTTAAAGATGACGAAAGATCTGAATCATATCCTCAAATGTTACATACATAACAAAATTCAAAAAGTATTTCGCGGCTGTTGATTCACTTTTGTCTCCGGACACAATAACTACTACCCACTTATGTTTGGCTCAAAACTTGCCAAAGTTTTTAAGCACCCTTTTGAATATTAACAGTGAATTCATACCTTCCATGAATGCCATCAAATTACTCATAATGACATCACACATGCAAATGAGATTGGCGTCGAACACTTTCAATTACATAACACCACGTCATTGACATTCAAACACCAGTAATATAATTTGATATACTAAATAAGTTCAACCCGATCTGGTTTTAGTATATCTTAATGTATCAAAGTAATAAATAGCTCCGGTTTAGATAAAAGATTTCGATCAAATTTACAAGTCTATTTTTAAGAAAAAGGATGTGATATGACACTGTTCAAAATGTGTGCCGTCCTGTGTTAACGTCCTTGTATTTTTATTACGATGACATTCTGATAGATTTAAATAGTGGCCAAATAAGGGTATCGATTAAACGATTCTGCTACGAAATTGCATTTGTCTATTTCAGTTGATGCATTTAAAATTTGCGTTAAATATTTAAGAAAATAATTTACCAATTATTGAATATATTTTTTTTTAATTACATCCATTTCTTTCAGTTTACCAGTATTCTTTTGTTTCACTTCTTGTACAGATTTTTTTTTCATATGTTCATAAGGCAAAGTTATCTGGGATTTTCCTAATTTGCCACACATGTCCACTTTATTAACATTGTTTTAGACGGTATGCGCTAAATCGAGCCCTTAAATTATTCGTTAACTAAATTGTGGGTAGAGGCAAAAAAAGGTCGAAGCCAAGGGCCAAGCGAAGGCCGAAGTACAAAAGGGACCTCAGTGTCGGAGGTCTTGTAAATAGAATGTAAAGGAAACGATTTTTTGTCGGATCAGGCGTCGGCGTGTCCCTGGCAGGTAGGAATCCGAGAATTTCTCTAGCTGTGTGCTCACTCGATATTATCTCGGTACTTACGAGTACAAACTTTGCTATCTTGGAGTGTTTGCGCAAATACTGGCTTGCCGGCATACGTGACCATGCTGCGCTGCGCAAAGCTATAGTTTTCATGTTTTTTTTATCAGTGTAGCCATCGCGTGCCTAGATTCTAGTACTCGTTTTATATAGCACTTATGATTCAGTGAATTAAATTGCACAAAGGCCACTGTGACGACTTGTCGGAGATTTTGATAGTATACATTCACGCTTAGCAACACCTCATTTTAAGATTTGAATATTTTATTCAAATCGTCTTTCTGAATCGTACGATAACAATTAACATTTTCAATAACGTTTTATTTATACATTATTTAGATAATTTATATTCTTCTTTTTATAAAATGTTGTATATTTATTTACTTTATAGAAGAAAAGGTAAATAAAACCTATCATACTGTAGTTTTTGTTGGAATTTCAATATTAAAGTACAAATAATTAATCTATATTATTCTATATTTATCTTATGAGAAACCTTCGTGTTTCATATTTATCTATGTCATTTATGTAGTTTATAGTTGTAGGTTGCTGTCACGTAAGCCTTTCAAGTGATTGACGAAAATATAAAATTTAAATATAATTTATTCAGTTTTTGTCTGTAACCTTATTTCCCATAGTTTTGCCCTATTGACAATTATTGAATACTATTAAAATTATTTAAGACTCCATAAAGTATAAAGAAATATGCATCATTTATATCATATTGGAACACCCCGATGGCGTAGATACTTCAGCACTACAATCCTACTGTAATACAACTATATCGGTAGGATTGCATTGCTGAGGTATGAGGTTCGATTCCTGAGTCGAGCAAAGATAAAATACAAACCATTTATAGGTTCATAACATTTCGCTATAACTCATCTCTAAATCAATATGCCAAGCATGTAAGTATTTGTTTATTTAATGCATTAAGATAGCACAAAAATAAATAATGTCTAAGTGCTTCAAACCCGGTTAATCGGTCATGCCGATCATTAACTAGTTTACGGATTGGATATGTGGTATACGCAATAGAAATTATACGATATAGTACCTATTACTAACCGATATTGACTGCTGTGCTAAGCCCAAAAGCGGTATCTCAAAATAAAGACCATATCTTGATTTTTATGTCGTCAAATAGCTTAAAGAAATACCCACCCAATGAACTCACCTAAATAATATTGTTAAAAAAAACCTTAAAAGAGTTTCTCTATCTCATTTTTACATACAAAACTATAAAACTATATGACATACCGCTTTTGCGCTTAGCACGACTAATATGGTAGGGTAAAAATGTTTTAATAATCGTATTAGAAGTTTTATTTTCGTACAAAAAATTAAATATTTCAGTATTGTAACACTAAATCTATATGTATAAAAGAAAGTTGTTTTAGTTACACTATTTATAACTCAAGAACGGCTGAACCGATTTGGCTGAAAATTGGTAGGGAGAAATCTTAGAACCAGGAGACGGACATATACTTTTTATCCTGTTCCAACGGGACGTGACATACAATATGGTATACCAAAACGAAATTTGGTATGGAGATAGTTTAAGACCCTGGGAAGGTTGTAGGCTACTATCCCGGGCAAATATATAGTCGGACTTTTATCCCGGATAACACATTCACACGGGGGAAGCCGCTAGCAAGCTAGTTAGATAAAAAAATACTTTTTAGTTGACAATAAGTTGCAATGCTTGTGTAATTTATTTTGCCGTTTTCCGTAACCGTCACAGAAGGTCAAGTGATAAACAAAACGATCATCAGTGAGCCCCCACCAGCAAACGCAGTTATGTACTCAGGACCCCGTCTCCAACATTTAACGTAATGTACCCTCCGTATCCTGACGGTGAGAACGGGACAACAAAATTCAATCGCACAGTTAATAAAATACCTATTCTTTTTTTTTACTGCCTTGAATGAGACGAGCTTGCAGTTTGCCTGATGCTAAGCGGTATGACCGCCCATAGAAAGAAGAAACACCACCAAACACTGAATTACAAAGTATTGTTTGGTATTCCACTGCGCTCGGCCTCATGAGACATGAGATATTAAGTTTTATTGTGTCGACTTGCTGCAATGTCCTTCAAATCAGTACACAACAGTGAATACACACATAGATATTGCGGTGGTACACTACCCAGGCGGACTCGCATACATGAGAAACCTACCACCAGTTTTTTGTGTATTAGTAGTATTCATGTCTTTTATGTATATTTTATTTATTTATTTGCACTTCATATACAAAAATTGTACATAGGCGGACTTAATACCATAGGCATTCTCTCCAAGTCACCTTAGGGTGGATCAGAAATAATTTCATATTTAAATACACAATTAGCAATATACAATATATTTATAAACGCCGGTCAATGTGACACGTATTTTTGTAACTGCTGTCATAGTCTACCCACACAATACGTGTCGAAAATATGCTTTTGTTTAAATGACATTAGAAATATATAAAATATTATTTCGATAAGATTGTATTGTTTTTATTGAACGTTTCGTGATATTGTATTGAATATACTATAAAATTAGTAAACCTGTTAATGAGTCACATAAAAGTCGCTGTTTTATGAGGTCATCTGCATGTTTCTAACATTAAATTATATTTAAATCACATTTCCAACATAAGTGAAAATTAACATAGAACCTTGTAGCATTGAGCCCCTGATATATCCAACTGCAACATAGTAATTAGAAGAAGCCATATTTATTGGAACAATTGATTGTAAAGCATCGTACTATTATGCCAATCACGCATCGATTCACAAATGCAATGTGAAACAATACACGCTTACTTATGCTCTGATGCAATGTCTATGATTACTGCTACAGCTAATGCATTTGGAATTCAATATTCGAATAATAATTTTGATGGATGTTGTGGCCTTCAACCCAATTCTGGGCGGTGGTCTACGGCACCTTAGGCAGAAGACCTGTACGATATTTAAAATTAAATGATATGAGATCAATGCTTGCCTAGAGACCAATATTTTATGTCTTATTTGAATAGTATTATTTTAATCAGTTTATCGTTTAGATTTTAATATATTTTTTTTATAATTAAATCAAAATAAGTTTTTTAATCCACAAATTTTGATTTTATTTATTAAAGTTAACTAAAATCTGAAACATTATAAAGAACAAATTAAGTTCGGTATCTCCTAACACGCTAATTAAGATGGAATCCTTAACTTTTTGACACGCTTTGAGCAGAAGAATGTCCGACAAAATAATTTGGTTAATGGAATTTCATCTCTTATTAGGATCGTATAAGGCTTTCTATAGTTTGCAAGCATCGGTTCCAGCTATTATTGTCGTTTGTGTTAACGTAACTTCTTTGAAAACATTTTTTTTGTTCTCTCTATTACCTGGGAACGTTTCAATAAATATATAATATTTTATAGGTGATGTACGTAGTAGACATTAGATTATAGGTATAGATAACTGCAAATTTTGCTAAGAAACTACTGCAAAATATTGCTAATTCATAAGTAAAAGCTGAAAGAATAAGGTTACTAT
Organism: Manduca sexta; assembly: GCF_014839805.1. NCBI lineage: Eukaryota > Metazoa > Arthropoda > Insecta > Lepidoptera > Sphingidae > Manduca > Manduca sexta. The sequence goes on from NC_051139.1 coordinate 7,266,057, forward strand.
GCCACTGTATTAGCAGATTTATATAAGATCAATGTAGGTAGACATATCATAATTATGAACTATTTAAAAATAAATACTTTATTGATCACGTAAGCAAGCAAAGTTGCAAATATGATACGTCAAAACAAGTTAAAATAATAGTAATTATTACTAAATTACATTGAAATTAATTATGTAACTACGGACATTTCAAAATAGGGATAAAATTAATAAATAAAACACAAGGTAAACCGAAGAAGACAGCTCCGGCTGGCAAAGTAAGGAAAATAAAAAGATAACGCATCGTGGTCCTCACCGGTGAGGACGATGTGCGCCCTAGCCTAGCTAACCTCCCAACTTTTGAATAGCTATCTAAGTGATGACTACCCGAAGAGGAAAAGTAGAAAGAAACTCCAGGCTTTCTTTTTGTCTTCAATTACCTTTTTTTAAGTCCTTTATATATAAAGTTAAATTTATTGTACACACGTTTATTACAAGAACAACGGTACATTATATTTTCCGACATTCTTGTAAAGACATTGTCCTCAATCTGTGACGTCTTTAAAAATATTTAATCACGGCTGACTAATGAAATAATGACTACTCTAAAACTAAACTTAACATTAACCAAACTAGCTGAATGAAATGTAACTTAAATTTATAATAATTCATTAATTTATTAGAAGGTGAAGCCACGAACTCACCTCAGTCTCGAGTATATGGGGCAGCCACTCGATAGTATGCATGCATTGATATCAAATAGCGGTAAAAGTACTACTGTGTGAACTGTGGTCGTAGAACCTTGGTCACAAATGCGGAAACTAAATGTACTCTAACTCACCCACATCACACTACATAAAAATCAAGTCGCCTAAACACTTTTGTGCTCTTCCAAATTCCTTTTAAATAAATAAAAAGGGATTTACATCACACAAAAAAAGGAATTAAATTTAACCTCTATAGGCCATTTGAACTTTTGAATTTGTTTAGCTGCATGCAAACTGGCCGATGCAGCTTAAAGATTATACGAAATCTTGACACTTATTGTAAATGTTTTAAGGCTTTTGATGGTTTTGTGTTAAAAATAGAAACATTTATTGTATAAGTCACAGGAAGTATTGAAGCAAGAAGCGTTTTTATTGATACCTTATTTTTGAGACAGTTAATAATTACATTATATTTCAATTTTGGAAGGAATCGTGACGTAAAAAAAACACAATTTTTATCATCCTAAAGTATAAACCCCTATCGGGTTCAGCTTCCAGATACAGAAATATATAGTCTTATCATGTCTGAAATACTTCTTTAGCTAAGATAAACATGAGGAATCAAAAAAATTAATTGTCAATGGTCGCTATACGCGTGGCCCCACTTTAATTTACGAGTAGTTCGATATCTGGATACATATTTTAAAAGTTCTAAACTGACCTTTGATACAATGTATAAAAGGTGTTGTGAAATGCATCTCTTAAGTTAAGTGCTTCTAAAATATCCTTGATCATTTTAGAGAGGAAATTAATTTCGACATCCTATTGATAATCTTGACCATCGCAATAAGTATTCAATAACTTTTCTTCTTTGTTATTAATAATTCTGAATAAGTTAAGGGTGATTTTCGCGTGCAAAAGATGTTCGACACACAAACTTCAATTATTCCATATGACGTCCTTCGTATTCAGTAACGCGTTGTATTATTGCGACGACCCTTTTTGCATTAAGGGATTTATGGAACACTACCCCAATGTAAGCAATGCGGGTTATTCAAAAATTAATTTAAACCAATTTAATTTTGCACCAGTACTATTAATAGGGAACCCGGAGACTATCCACGACATTGACGGGAAGATTGTATAGATCTTCTGTATTGAATGATTCTTCAATCAAAATAGCTATTGCACCATCTTTTGTATTGTTATCGTAAAGAATCTAAATTAATTTAATCTTTGAATGAGTTGCGGTAAGTTTACGCAACACGTTAACTAATAGTCAATCGTGCGCATCATTACGTTTGGAATGGTGTATAACGATTTTTTCCTTAGTATCAAAGTATATTAGAATAAGTATTTTGACGGTAATTTAAACAACGGAAAGAATACCGATTACTTCACTAACAGTTGAATAAATATCATTGTTATATTTAGGTGTTTTGTACTCAATTTAGATTGCGTTTTTTATAATAAAACAGAATTTAAACAATCTTACATAATTCGAATTTAGAACACAAAGACGATATATAATATATAACAGAGATAAAAATATCTTTACTCGATACAAACAAGCTGAACAGCAACAACAGCTGAACCAAACCAAGTTGTCACACGAATTATATAACGTTTCGCAGACGTAACGACTTTCTATATTTTGATATATCAGTTGATCGCAAGGTCATCGTACGGGTATAGTCTATTTCCTAGTTTCAGAACTTCTCTAGGTACTAACAATACTCGTTCCGCCCACGTCACGCACTCTCCAATCATTTCTTGTTTTCCAATAAAGTTGGAAACAGAGCCGCGGTCGCGAGTGACCGCAGCTGGACAGGGCTGCCAGTTGTGCTGATTTAGTTTGATTTGTTCCAGTTTGGAATGTTCTAGACTTGTTTGTGACAGCGAAATAAACGGTTTCAATATAATAATGTACATATAAATATTATTTTTATATGTTTTACGTAATCTTTACGAATTTTATGTATTTTAATTATTTTTGCACTTAAATTAATAAAAAACAATAACATTAATTAAAATGTATTTTAATTAATGTTATTGTTCACTCTTTCCATACCTGTGTTATTTATTAGTGGAAACTTCGCTGGATTCTGTAACATATTCTTTTATTATTTATATTTGATATTTTCTGTTTGATTCCCAAATATTAAATAAAATTAAAAATCGCAAATAAAAAAAAAATAAAAAAATTTGTCGATAGAATCGTGACTATGGGAATAGATTTTAACCCAAATTCTAATTTCGTTCATGAATTACACTTAATTTACTTTAAAATATATCAAAAATTAGTTTGAAATAGTATAATACAAATTTAAAATTTGGGACAGTTCTATGCAAGATCAATACACGTACAAATGCATGGATACAGTCCTATTTGAAGTCAAATCGTTCTGATCATAAATGAATGTATGTCTATATGTGTTTAAACCAATGTATTGAAATCAAAACGCAATAAACGCCAGGTCGATAATACGGTCAGTCGATTAGATATCCGCGAGTTAGCCTCGTCATTTCACACAATAAATGCCATATCATTTGGAGAGCAGATGACGGGTCTATTTCCTTAACACATTTACTTGCAGTATGCACAGGTGTTCAGTTCAATGATATTGAATCTATTAAATGCATACTTTTTTTTAAAGCTAAAGTCTTCTTAACTATTTTATACATCCAGTGAATTATTATAGATGGATCTATGGCTTCTATTCTCGATAGTCCTCGTGAGATAGTCTCAGTTGCAGAGTTCTTGCAAGAGTAAAAAATCAGATTATACAGAGGTTCGACTCTAAGAAGGCTTGCAGGTTTTATAAAGCTAAGTTTCAGCCTTCCGTTCGTCTAAAAAATACACAGTAGCTAATAAAACTATATGTTTATGCATGGTAAAACATAAGCAGTAAGTAAAGGTATAGAAGCATTTTGTTTACATTTTTCAAGAGACATTAATATAATCCTGGACATTTTTTTACTTTATAAAATTCTGATGAACATGCTCCAAATATATAGTTTTATTTAACGCAAATCAGCACAATTTCGATATTTGTTTTCTATTGATATCAAATAATGATATAGATGCCGGTAGCACGATTGGGAATATTTACAATTTACACAACCAACAACCGTATTTACTGCCAAAGTGCGTGCACAAAGTGCGGTTTCAAAGTAATCATCGCCTACGCCCTGTGGGCGTTCAGTTTCCTATAACCATTCCCTGTCTACAGATGCTCATTTGTTACAGAGAAGTTTTTTCCTTATACAATATTCGTAATGAATGTAAAAAAGGCAAATGCGGAAAACGTATTATTAGTCAAAATAATCCTTGAATACAAAGGAAAGGACAAACATTTCGAAAATACTATTAAAAACTTGGAATCAAAAAAAGTTATAAAAATATAAGGAAAATAGATCTGGTACCGTACTCTAACCATAAAATATAAATACAAAATTATTATCAATAAAAATATCACTGTTACTAATCACGAACTGAACTTTAATAGGATTTTAACGTCTTTTTTTGCATAACCTGCCAACCCATTCGTGCATAAAAAATGACATGAAATTATTTTATTAAAATATGCACCGTCCAAATATACTGGAAATAACTAACATTCGATAGCTAACTTTCGTAAAGATCAAGATCAACTGTCAAGGTTATGTAAGAATAAACAAAAAGTACCCACAAGTGCCCGAGTTATAAACATTATTATCTATAGCTACAAAATTGTTACATTGTCTGTACATTATTTGAACTGATTGGTATCTAAATTCGATAAGATTTTTTGTCGTATATTCGATTCAGTTAATAGTGGTCTGAATTAGGTAGCACTGATAATTTTAAATGTTTGTTTCTACTATTTATTAAGTAAATAAAGATTTTGATAATATTTTCGCATATTCTATTGAAAGAATTGAATGTGTCCAACATACTTTCAAGAATATCGAGTAACCTCAGTTAAACACCTTTAAGTTCTCAAATGGGTTTTGAATTAATAATACAGTTTGACCTCTCGAATAAGGCACAATCGTTCACTAGGGAGCGTTATATGCGGGCAGAATATCTACGCAGTCGCGAGCAAAAGCCAGTGTTAAAATTAAAAAAACATACACGCGTTCGATTTAGAATACGTACTCGTTTAATGTAGAATTTTTCTTTCAACATGTAGGCACGTGCGTGCGTAGTAATTTGTACAGTTTCCGCAAAAATAACTGAACGAATTCAAAACTTATCATATAAGTTTAATAAAAACATACGTACTTTTTCTAATAGGTATCGAAAATAATTAAGATGCTTCTTAATTTATTCAGTAGAGAAAAAAAATGATAGAAATTGTCAGGTAGATAGGCATTTTGAATTTTGTTTAGCTAATTTTGTGCCTGACCGTACTTTAATGTTTACATGTTCGTATAGAACTCCAAAGCCAAGGTTGGGATATGATTAGCTAATACCGGGAAGGGAAGCGAAGTTTCCTTTAAACTATTTTGATTTTACGTTCACAAAAGTACCTAAGCTCATATGGGAAATTATATAAAAAGGTATATTAGGAATAAACATCGATATATATGTACTAAGTACGTACAAGATTTGGCTTTCCGAACATTCGCTGTGTTCAACTGAATTGAACTACAATCCATTCGAACCGACTTTAGTATGGTCAAAATTGATAGCTTGTGGTTATGGAATAAATAAATAAACAAGCCTTTATTTTTACTACTTACATACATTTCATAGGACATACAGAACAAGGTTTTTTTTAACATTATATTAGGCAGAGGAGATGAAAATAGATATTAACTATTTACATTTCTCCTTACTTATCACATCACGTATTATTCCAAAATATCACTCCGATAAACATATGTCTTATCAAAAGTAATGCAAATAACTGCATTGCAACACTCAATAAATAAAACAAATATTTGATTTGTGACGTCAATAGTTGCAAAAGTTATTAATAAAACCCTAGCTTTTGCTCACGGCTTCGCCCGCGTGAAGGAGTTTCTCCCGCTATGTGTTTTCCCGGGATAAAAAGTAGCCTATAACCTTCGCAGAGTCTTAAACTATTTCCATATCAAATTTCATATAAATCCATATAGTAAATTTTGAGAAAATTGAAAACATAGACAGACAGAAAGGGGGACATTGTTTTATAAAATATATAGTTACTTACGAATATCAACATTGTTTGTTTTTAACATCATGTCGCTGGACTCTAGTAAGCCAATCTTATAGAAATTTGGATATTCATTATATTTAGAACAATTGTCCGAAACAATAAAATTAGATTCAAACCGCGTACTCGCCTGTGTCTTCAGACGTCAGTTTAATTTTTGCTTTACCATTATAACAAGAATTAAATTTAATTAATGATTAGGATATTTTACTTTCCTAGACATGATTTACCATGTTTTACTGGCATTTTATTTATATTTGTATTAAATTAAATTGATTACACCTTACTATTTTAAATAAACCACAAAAGGATAACTGCCCTTGGCATTTCTCAAACTATTTGCATTTCAATTGCTTTGAGGTCTTTTGTCATGTTAAACGTAGTGATGAACACGAATCTCCCTTCTTTTAAGAAGAATATAAATTTTATTTCACCGCAATACATTAGGGGGATGAATAAACATTGACTACAATCTTCCCTCAGGACATGACAACCCTTCACGGAAACATCGATTGAGCCTTAAAATAAATAAATTTACAATTTAACTGTTACATTACGTTATGTAAGATATTATGTAACTGCATTTTTTGTAATTATTAGTTTCAATGTTACTCAATCAACATTCTTTTTCATTTCTCTCCATATGTTGTGTAAAAGACTTAGTAAAACCAGTACCAACAAAAGACACTTGAATCCTTTTGAATTTAACGCTTTATGTATGGAATCGTCCTAAACAAACCCAAAATAATTTCAAGGCGATTGTGCGTATTCATACCCATATCTATAGTTTTTGAACATCATTAATAGTCATTGAGATTTTTAACCGACTTCAAAAAAAAAGAGAAGGTTCTCAATTCGACTGTATTTTTTTTAATATACTATCGTCTTTGAAATAAAACTATTTTACTCTAATTTTCTTCCCACTTTACAAGGACTTTGTAACGGTTGCGGTCACGGGGCGGGCTGAGAAAATTAAACATAAAAAACTGCGAAAAAGAATAGTTTTTTTTCAATGACTAACATAACTAAAAATATCACATAATTAAACTAATTCGCGTAAACATAAGCAATCTTTATATTATTGTCTCGTATAATTATTAGTACTTTTATTATGTATGTTTAATTATATGGGACTTTGGCCTTCATACTTTGACGTGTTGAAAAAAGTCAAGGCCTTAATGATATAATAAAGTTGATTCCATATAAATTATAATAAACTCGCAAATAAACAGTGTTTATAAATTGTAATTATTTACAAACCAAAACATTTGCCGAATATTTTCTACACAAAAAAAAAAAAAACAAATTATACATTTAAAACATAAATAATAACATGAAGTAAAATAAATATTTCTAACGCATTTCAAAACCCTGACCTTGCGAATCTTAACTAGAAAACGGCGAACATTAAAGTTCCTCCTTCCACTGGACCGGGTCTAATGCCTTCTCCATATCTAGAGATCTGCTTCCTTACAAGTTTCCAGTATCTATATACTTTTGCTATCTACAATGCGTTCAGAATAGCAAGCAGGGCTACGTGGAAATAGAGTACTACAGATACGTTTTTTATCATCTATTCCTATCAACCGAGAAAAACACGTTGAAATGTTTACAGCCACTTCATATCCAACTGTGATTGCATTTTATATAGCAAAGTCATTGCAGTTTTTATTTAGTATAAATATTTTTTACTTTACGAATAAACAGATACGTGTTAAAATATTTTAAAAGCAAAAACTCAATCGCACACGTCGCATATCAAATTAAAAACATAATTAGTTTTTTGCCTACGTCCAAACTGGCTGTTACGCCGCTTGCGTTCTAATCTTATGCAATAAGGAAGCGCCGTTTCATCCTGGTATGGTGTGGAGTTGGATATTCAACGAACGGGTCCTGAGGAATTATACAGCCACCGTAATAAGCTAAATAACAGTGTACTTAAAGGGAGTCGCACAAGAAAGGAACCGCTAGTACTGCGCGAAAAGCTAGCTTCGATAATAGTTATACTAATTTGGATAGGGAAGCCTAAACCGCAAATCGAAGCACAAAAACAGAGACACAAACGTTCTAAAGTAATATTAAATTAAATACGTGATTAGTTGTAAAGCAAGAATATCTCTATTTAGATCAGTTTGATATAGAAAGCAAGAAATTAAAAGGTTCATGATTTACATTTAAATACTGATTGTGGGTTTGAGGCTGAAATAAGAGTGGTCCGTATATTTATAACAACCCACGCAGGAACATGCATGGAGAAAATTCATTACCCTGACAATGAGAAGAAACCAAACCAAATACCTATATGAACCGTAAGTAATTCATTAGACCGCGAAGGGAAAGTTAAGTGCCTATCTGTCAAAGTCGTATCGTTTTTGACTGTAGACAATGTCCACAACAATTCGACAATGCATGTCGCAATTAGTGATGCGACATTGGCATTGAATAATTTCTGTATATGATAAAAATTGACAAAAGTAATCATAAACAATTATAATATCATAAGATTTATAGCAGTAAATGCTTTAATCAAGCATGTCGACATATAAATAAAACATGTAATCACGTGTCAAATCGACTTTGATCTAACGCTTATCAAAGTAATACGTGCCTCTTTCAACTGTGTTAATTATGTCTTATTATTACTGATTAATGATAAACACCATTTACGAGATTTCAAACGAAGGCCGCATACAATGTCATCCACATTTCCGGGTTACGGATACATGGAAAACGAAATAATGATTTTAAAATATTTCGTTTGTACAGGTTATAACCATTCCGTAATAATCAAAATATTTCTGTATACGAGAAGTTTAGAATATAATTAACCCCACGAGTCCAAAATGGAATTCTGTTAACACTTAAAAGTAATTATTTTGATTAAAAAAACATCTTTAAAATGTGACCTTACACAATATTTACTTAGCACAAGCGCCTGTATTAGGTCGGAAAGAGGCTTTTCGTGTCAGAGACCAACACAAAGGGTGAACTTCCATCAACGGGAATGTTAGGCTTTTGCAACGAAAAATGTTTTCAAAGAGGAAACATTGCCAAAAGCAAATACGCAAAGACATAAAGGCAAGACGTCGAAGAATCTAGGTGACACTAAATAACTGGCTGTGATGTGAAATATGTATGTAGTAGAGTTATTACTTACTACTATGATAAAAGGCTTTCTTATATTTTAAATAAATTTTCTAATGATAAAAAATATCGACGATGACTTAACATTATTAAATGTAACAAAATATTCATAACATGACCACATAAAAAATACAACAATACATCTAAAATAGATAGGATATATTAGAGATAAAATTAAACTTTTTAATGGCATAATAAAATATTATTGATACACGAACGTCCACAGTTAACATTTGAGTTATGGCTTTCGAAAGTGTGGCTGCTGTTGAAGTGTTTCGTGTCAACCGGCACAATCTTTATTGATACTTTCAAAGGAGCCATTGTTAGTGCACTGGGAAAGTCGTTTATGAAATTCTAGATAAGATCTGGAAACAAACAGGTCTCAGTGTAATCGTTGCCTCGTGTTCGTGCTGTATGGGAATTGATTTATGCGAACAAGATTTCTTGGTAGTCAATGATAATGGATACTCGTGTCAACAGAGGGATCTGATCACTTTCATGTTACAGTTCTGAGAAATGTTGAACTTTAAAAAAGTTTTTTTTATAGTATTTCATTAGATCACGTTATTTAAATATAACGTCTAAGGAGACATGGTAATAAAAACAAATAATGGAAAGGGCCATTGCTAAAGAAGCTAATCTAATGATATCTACCATCTTGAAATATACCATTAACGACGTAATGAAAAACTATATAACTATAAGAAACATCTCTGTTTTCGACACATTTTGCCGTATTTCTCTTATTGCGCTGAACAGAAGAGATATTAAAATTCATAAATATATTAATGATACATGTTAAACAACTATCGTCACTAATGTTATTATCTTTAAATTTATCCTGCATTGAAACTTTCCTGCAAAAGTAGACACAACAAAGCCAGAACAGAGGTGTCCCAGAATATCAGACATTAACCAAATATCTGCTCTGCCTTGAGATCAAATCTTTTGAAACCTTTATAATACTTTTAAAAGGATTCAAAGTTTAGCTAACGTTGTATCCTACTAATAAGGAGTATATTTATGCTAAGTTAATTAGGACAAATCGTGGTACAACGTCCAGTACGAATTTATAGATAAAAACAATTTCACACAAGTGCACTCGCTAGGCAATGATAACAATTTCTTATCAGTGCTGTGAACAACTAGGCTACTTATCAGTGTTCATTATCAGTTTACTAATTATACTATGTTCTCATGCTTATTAAATCAAATGGCATTCTATGGATAAAGAGGCCTTGTATACAAGTTTTGTACTCTTACGGATCTGGTTACGTTTTCGGCTTTTATTTGTTGCTGTCTAAACTCTAATGGGCTTCGGTGTTAAGATCAGGGTTGATCAAAAGATTTTTATGAACTGTTTTTACATCAACTTCAACATTAATTTGTGCATGTTCATTGAGAGGTAATATTACTTAGAGTGGTAAGGTATGCTTAGAATTATTTGTAGATAAATCTTTGTGTATTTCTTCCTATCTATTAAAGAAATAGGTCATACCACTTTCAAATGTATTCTTCAGACTTCGCTACTTCGAGAGTATCAGGCAAATTTTGTAAACTGCAGAATTCCGAACAATGCGAATTTCGGGCTCATTCTTTTCTCGTATCTGCAATATGTGGAACAAACTTCCACGAAAGATTGAGCGGAGATATAAAGAATTTAGAAGCGGTTTAAGAAATTCTGGAGCACGATGAAATCGTTGCCTAGAAGTTGAGCTTACAATATTATTCCCCAATTCTTATCTTGTCTTTATTATTAATTGAATTCGAGGTACAGTGGTCCCTAACCAAAGCTTTTTTATTGCCTTAGTAGACAAAGGAGGTAGCAGTCCGCGTGATGGTAAGTAGCATCCACCGCCCATGGTCTTTGCAATGTCAGATGCCTCTGCCAACACACAACCAAGCCGTTGCTTATCGGATGGTGAGCACTCTTTTTTTACATTCAATTGAACGTTTGGAAATTCTGATCTCACTTTGGTAACTAACCATTTTTGGGAGTGATTCAGAGCATTTTCAGTCGCATTGCATCAACACGCATCAACTAAAGGTCAAAGAGATAATGTTTATTACACTCAAAGGTAACTGAATGTAATACAAACAACTTAGATGTACATAGGAAAAGTACTGTTTACGTAGATAATTACAATGTGTAATGTCAAGGTGAACAAGTTGGTACAATTTCGTATCCACGTCGACGAACCGTAAAATAAAATAATTTAAGCGATATATAGGCGGCAATAGCCTAGTTGGTTGCGGAACAGACCGCCGAGACGAATGTCCGCAGGTTCAAAACCCAAGGGCACACCTCTGACTTTTCTAAAATTACGTGTGTATTCTTTTGTGAATTATATCTCTCTATAGGAATTTCGAAGGTGTGTGAAGTCTACCAATCCGCACTAGGCCATCGTGATTGACTAAGGTCTAATCCCTCTCAGTAGTAGAGGAGGCCCGCGCCCAACAGTGGGACAGTATATAATACAGGGCTGATATTATAAGTTTATAATAAAGTCGCAAGAACACGATATTGGTAGAGTGGCTGAATAATATCTCGTAAGTCATGTAGGAAACTAACCAATTTGTAAAATTACTATCTTTTGCATGCGGCTGCGCATGCGTGAAAATGTTTTTCAATCAAATGTAGCCTTACCACTCAGGAGTACTGCAGCTTCTTATAAATGATTTTTTTCATAATCGGTTAATAGTTCCTGAGATTAGTGCGTTCAAACTCTTCAGCTTTATATATTAGTATCTGTACGATTAAAAAACTTAGCTTAAGCTTCGAATACATCAAAACTAACAAATAAAAATCAACTTAAATATTCAATTCTGATAACAAATTTTAATAACAAACTGTTTTAATACAGAACGCAATTAACAAACAATAGGGGCCACCCATTACGGACCTGCAAGTCGGCGAGATGCGGTGGCGTATCGTAGTTTCATTTAATATGGAAATATTGTACAGCGAAGGCACAATACAGACGCACAATGCCTACTGCGGTGCCCGATCGGCATAATGGCCTATGACCCATTTAATGAAGCGCGTGGACACACCTTTACTTAACAGTCGATGTCCTATTTACGCACCTTAATGAATGCTCATACAAAATTGTCCGGCTGACGTCATAGGTCCGTTCAAAACAAAACGTCTGTTAACATGCAAGTATAAAACAATTCGTTTTACATATCCGCAGTGACTGACAGAAATCTACGTCCATCATTTTTATTCGTAAATTTTTATCTGGTTGATGGGTGCACCCACTTACCGCCGTCTGATTTCTATCCCATGATGTGATAAGAGGCAGTCCTATCGCCACATTGGACACAAATTCCAGACTCCAGGCTGATACTGAGTAGAAAAATCCAATATCACTTTGCCCGACCCGGGATCGAACCCGAGACCTTAGCACTGCAGTCGTAATACAACTACGCCACTGGAGGCAATATTACTAATTAACAAGATAAAAATCCCTTTTCAATTATACCACGTACCTTTAAATGCATATTACTAAGATGTAATAAAATTAACAAATTGTCGCTTTCGTCCGTCCACTGTGAACTAACCTTTATTGAATGTCATTCACGCTATCGTCACGATACATTGGTCGCGCTACACAACGCGTGACCATTGAAACCAGTTTGAATTGAGTAATGTACGCCGAACCAGGTTGAGCGTACTGCCGCGATAGTACAAAATTAAGTAATTACGCGAAAATACTCGCGGTCTTTATTGACATTGACTCATTGCAAAATCGCCTTTTTATTTTTAAACGTGATGTATAGAAGCTTTATATGTAGTCATTTGCTTATGCACCTGAAGACTTTAAATGTTTTGCTTAGAGGATTTTACTTGTGATTTATCGGTTTGTACCTTATCACTATTAAATTTAGCAAGCGTACAACAAATTCAGTAAAAAAACATAATTATTGACTTATAACTTTTTTAATTTAAATTAGTATTGACTTACTCATAATTTTATATCATACATGGTTAGCTATGTATTCGTAAATTATAAAAAGCGAGTAAAATTAATTTCAATAGTATCCACAATTTTTCTTATAAATCAAAAAGCATTTAATTAAAGTACATATTTATTGCAATAGGTATATCACATAAAACCCATCAAGCAATAAGTTACAATTAGCCTGTATATTAAATACAATAACAAAGAGGTCGGTTGAATACCAATTCTTAGAAAGAGAATAACGGTAAAATATATAAGTACCAATGTCACAATTATTGTATTCAAAACAAGTCGAAAGTACATGCACAATATTCATACAACCGGAACATATTAATACATTGAAACAATCCAGCTAAACGCCCGCATGGCGCGCATAAATTAGATTAGCAAGACAAAACGTCTAAGGCAGATTTCGAAATTTGATACAGTACAATCACCGAGAAAAAATAATTTGTAATAACCGAAACCAACCGTTTACATGTACTAAGTGCGTCGATAGGTACATTACATAATAATTGGCTGTAACTAATTTGCAAACGGTATTCACGTAATTTTTTGATTAATATGGACGTCAGAAAATTTATAAAATGACGTAGCGTGTCGCTTAGTACTTGATTGGAAGGACTCAGTCGTCTGTGGGACTCAATTATATTCCTTAGCGACGTCCCTGTATTCCCGCAAAGACAACAGGAAAATGAAGTTCTTATTTCTGTCAAATCCATGCATTTTAAAATGTAACAAAATTACTATAAAAAAGGAAATTCCAAATATTTCAGAATGTCGCTTATCATGTGACTGCACTATATCATTTGTGAAACTGTGCCTAAAATCTCAATAATTTTAGGCAACTAATCTTACTAAAAATAATTTTTGCACGTGAAACATCTAAGTGCTTTACTAATCACATTAGGATAAACAACTCAAATCTATGCCGCCGTTTATAAGCGCGGCCACCGCGAACAAGTCAGGTCATTGACATTGATAAATGAGTTGATTTTTTTTATTAATATCGTAGTCAAAATAAACAATATTCGACAGAGATGGGTCACTCGATAAAATATGGTTGTCATATCAAAGCAGATCATTTCGTAACGGTTAATCCACTTCTGACATCGAGTGTACAGCCCGTCCGCATGAAACTATTGCAATCTGCATTACCTGACATTATTCATCGGACAAAGACCTATTGGCACCAATATTTTTTGCTCTGCGCATGCGCAAGTGTTGATACAAAATCGCGGACAAAATTATTTCGACCAGAGAAGGGGGTGAAAGTAGGTATGCTTTCACTGCATCGGAAAGATAAAATTGTTTCAACTCATGACATTTTGGCAGCACGGACAGATCATAACGGCCTGATAGCTCTCAAACAGCGAGTAAATGTGACATTTGAGTCATCTGACAAATCGCTTTTAGACCTTAAAAGCACATTTAAGAAGGATATTACCATACACGAACATCATATGTTTCGCGGTACCACAAACAAGTTTAACAGGATAGTCCGCGTAAGAAAATAATGAATCACATTCTCTCGATTAAAACACAAATAATTTGTCTCGCGTTGGATCAATACAAGCCAGTCACGTATTTCTAAAAAGCATACAATAGTAAATGTTATAAATTGACAATCACGTTCGCGTAATACAAAAATATAACACAGGAACACGTCACATTATTAACACTTTGTGTCTAGCGTGAATAATATGTTATGTTTGAAATATACTCCAAAGTGACCCCAATGTCAACTTATTTTATAATCATTGTTGTGTTAATTTATCATAACTTTTTTCCTTTTCGTCAACAGTGTCTAAATAAAATACAAATTAAATCAATATTTTATGCAGACAATAAATAATTACAACGAAATCAATTAATAAATTTAGACACTGATTTAACAAAGAAGAAAATTGCTACATCAATCAATTTATGAAGGAGATAAAATACAATACGTCTAATATAATACGTGTAAGGCAAAGATTCTGATCTGAAGCAAATCACAAAGGCATCACATCTCTATTATCTTGAATCTGAAGCCTCATGTTTACAATGCATGTTACCAAATATATTATATGCTAACGGCCAAATTACACTTAAATAATTATGTAATTTCTGACCTAACCGTGACTTCATCGACCTCACCGATACTTATCACCAGATTAGCACATAATCCCACTGTTATCGCTCTCGAAATTCCGTCGAACAGTACAGGGGCAGAATGTTTTCACTCTTTTATCAACAAATTAATACACGTAAGATAACCTTAAAAATAATCAAAAATTGGTAAAATATGTCTATGGTTTCATTAATCATTCGATTTTTAATTTTGACACATAATACTGCGAAATCACAGCCATTAATAAATTCGATTTTTTTCTCTATGATTTTATGAATTTTGTGCCTGTCCATCATAGCGAGATACTGCAAGCCAGATTAAACAACTAGTAACTCTATCTGGTTTTCAAAATGTTTTTTTTTATTAGATAGATTTTTAGTTTTATTTTGTTTTGTATCTGCTATTAGTCGACATTGACAAAATCACAGATACATACTTACTTAAACGGTGGTAACCAAAATAAAGAAGAAGAAGAAGATTAAACAAAGCTTCAAGATCTTTCGTTAAACAAGATCACACCATTGGCATTATACGGTTTCTAAACTACAGAAAAAAAAAATGTTTTGAATTTGCGATGCATTTCCAAAACATGTTAATGTTTGAACGTTTGCTATGCTACGGTAGTTAGACATTTCCGAGAAATCTCTAAATATCTCTAACGAACTGTTCTCTGTCGATTTCTACATTTCCTTTAGTGTTTAGTGTATTGTTTTTATTTTCTTTATATGTTTGTTTTCTGATATATACTGTTGAGTTTTAGTTACCTATAATCCAGTCTTTGATTATTGACATTTCTAAAACTCTGACATTGAAAAAAAATCTTAAAACATTTTTTTTATTCTAGCAAATTTTAACGAACAGAAATGCATTTACCAACAAACAAACATTATAAAATTGGAGTGCCTCTAAAATAATTATAGGTCAATCCATTTCAGCATATAAATAACATGTAGCGGTTAGCAAATGAAATTACAAACTACAATCCGCAAACTACAAAATAAACAAAAAACCCGTAGAAACATAATCGTCCCGAATGGCCATCCGCGCCAATCACAGCGATTCGAATTTTTATTACCAGCAATTTGGCTTTCCGTTCCGAATCGAAAAAAAATCTTCGTTTATCTGGCAAATCAGTTAAGTACCGCGAGTTCGTACCAGCCAGTCTTTACGTTCGAATTGTTATATTTTCGAATCCCCGCAGACTTGGGCCTGCGATTAAATAGATTATTTTTACATTTAGAACATCCGCAATGAATTGCCAGTAAGCTCGGTAATGTGACAAAAGTGTAGCAGCGAGACATTCGTGCAATTTATAATTAAACTAGATGTGACGTCCTTAACCTACTAGTATCTAGAGGTGTTTATCGTGTGACGTCATAGTGTTTATCATGATTTATGTTGTTACAAAGTCTAACATTGTTTTTATATTACAACTTTCTTATATACTAAAAATTACGTTAAATAACTGTTAGAAAACTGAGAAGCATGATGTAAGGTTAATATCCGTATCAGTAATTATGTGATATGCAAATATTTGTTCCGGGTCTCATAGTTATCTCATGATAGGGCGGCGAGACCTGATGTCATCAAACATCAGTAAACAACTATATTCATGCTGCATACGTTATTAAATTTGTAAAGTGGTAAACTGTAATTAAATTAATAAATCAGCAAAGCAACAGCAACATGTTCTGTGAAACATTTTGAGTAAATCAACGGTAAATCCATTGCATTGCGCTAGGATATGAATCTTCACCTTGGCACACAAAAAACAATAGCTCATCCACGAGAACGCAATTTACTCATATCACACTCTCAATTACTATTGAGATAACATTAAGGCTAATTTGTCTCGAACTGAGTTTTTCACTTAAAAGTGACGTCACCGACGCGGCGGATTATACGAAAACATTTTAATCATATTGACACGTAACGTATTTCGAATTCCATGTCATTTAATTTTTATTCTAATTTCAAATATTTTATTTGTTTTTAACGACCAACTGTTTAGATTTTTATAGTTCAAGAAAAGGAAGCGGCATCATCCCATTACTGTTGCAAAAACTATAAATAATAGATTCAAGGGTATTTATAATGATATAGTTTGTCGCGATGCAAGTGTAATTAAGTTGACATTTAAAATAATAAGTAATATGACATGCAACAATGTCAAGAGCAATGTCAGCTGGCCTGTTTGAAACGGAATTATATTTCCAAAAAAACACCGCAATGTGATTAATATCCGGTTAAATCGTGTTCTAGGAGTGAAGATAATATTCTAATGGTTTTTATAATTAAATATAAAAAGCGAGACCACATTTTAATGTGTCTAAAAATATTCGATAGGATTTAAATCATTTTGAGCACATAAATAACGTCCGAAATAGGAAATTGTCGCCGATTAGTAATTAAAAAGATATTGATATTCATTTTATTCGTTCAATCAGTATAAACCGAAAACATTAAAAATGCAATCAAATATTATTTTTTTAAATTATATTATTCAAATCAATAATTATATATGAAGATATGCCATTTATCTTCTATAAATAACATAACCATTTTTTATTTTGTATATTTACTTTTATACCTCTCTCAAAGCAAATCTCGGAACGGTTTAACCGCTGAGAATAAGGAAGCGTCGAGTCGGAAGGTTAATAGAAAACGTTTTAATCGCCCTGCTATTGCAGTAATAGCGTAGCGACGACCTAACTGCGGTCTAACACCGGTTCATAATTTAATAGCCCGCGCAATAACACCACAAACCATAGACCAACTAACAAAACTGGAAGACAAAAGCTAGTTTTATAATTCGCCGAATAAATTTTATATCACTGAAATCAACTGATTATACTTATTCTGTGTAAGGCAAATCCGTCTTTTTGAAACTCCAGTATTTCTAAGAGAGTCAAAAATACCTCAATAATTTCAATCATTAGATAAGTCACTTGTATGACTGTTAGTTTTCAAATGATAAAATATATTATAATCAATATCACTTTGACCTTTGCTAATTGTTTGTTTGGGCAGTTTAAAATATATTTGCAATACACGTAAAGACCAATATAACATATAAAAATCCACGTTAATGTGTACATATCAAATTAAAAATATGTAATAATCTTTAATCACATCGAAATAAATATTTAAAAATGCTCGTGAAAGTAGAAACTAATCATTTCAATAAATTATTCTATCATAGAGTTGAGTCAAAACTGAAATACCAAAAATAACCAACATGTAGACTGTTATAGTAAAAAAAGAAGTTTTTCAATCAACCAATTAGTTAATATGCCAGCACTGCAAGTTTAAATTCAAATGCTAACTACCGGATATTTTCGAGGCAATCCAAACAATTAATTATGTGACCAAGCATTGAAGCAAGTCCGTCTATATAGTACCCACCTATTAATAATCCTAAATTATCTTACAGTCGGTCTCAATAACTTACTATCATTTAACTAGAGTTAGCTATCACAACTCGTCAGTAAAAGTTACGCTAACTATTACTGCTTTTTCAATATCTAGTAACGAAGGAATACTGAGAACTGGCGGGAACGTTTTATTTTAGCTCTAAGTATTAATGTTATGTTTTAAAAAAAAGGATACTATTTAAATGTTTTCAACTATTATTCTTTTCAATATCATTACATTCGATTTTACGTAAAGCAATTTAAATAACATATTGCATATATTATTATAACAATGACTTATTAGTCACGTATAGCAATAGCTCTACAATCATCTTTGCCAAAAACGAAACGCAACAATATCCATAATCATATTCGACCCTCCGATAGATAACTAAACTTCACGGATAAAGTATTCTTATCTATCTTACTTTCTAGAAACACAAATAAGCATTCCATCTGTTTATAAGCTAGCAGTAAGATGTTGAGTGGCTATTAGCCGTTATGAAGTTAATTACTTTTTTCTTCTATTAGTTTATCTTCGCCTATAATAATTTAGTTGAAAACAATAACTGTCACACCCCTCGTGACTACATTCATTCCAGTTTTGGAACAGATATTTTATTTCTTATTATATCTTTGCAAATGTTGTTTGGGCATTTTGAGAGGATGGATGACAGGAGACTACAATGGATATATAAGGCGAATGTGGATTGCAGAGCCGGTAGGGGTCGACCGCACCGAACCTGCGAATTTCAGATATCTGACATTCTTAGTAAAGGCCAGATCAAAAGTATCCTGAACCGGTGGCAATGCATGAAAAGATTGATGAATGTAGAAGGGAGAAGTATGTCAGAATCGTGCAAAGTAGCAATCCATAGTATTTGCCTACCCCTATGGGATAGAGACGTGTTACTATGCAAATGATCGCTATACGATAGCCAAATTTGTATTCCGAACTACGGTTTAGTTATTTCCAGCTATTTCCTAACTACTGATACCCTTATCGCTGCCAATCGCGATAAAGGACCTGGTATCCATTTTACCTTAAAATCAATCAGCAACGACAATCGTACGGGCATGAACAGACCTTAAAAAGGAAGTACTTAATTCATTCCCAAAAACGCCGTTAATTATTTCAAAAATGGAATGTGGGAAACCTTTTTAAAAGTAACTGATAACTTTAAACATAAACGGAATTACATATACCGTTATATGATAAAAATAAATAGGTATACATCATCAATTTATCTGATTTAGTGGGTACTAAATCAGAAGTAGAACAAGCTATTGCCTATATCTACGCGCATTCGGCGATAACTTATCTATTAGTTACGAATAAATGTGTTAAAAGAACCAAGAAATATACTCGTAGGGTGGTACAACTATAATAGCGTGTCAAATTAACCAACATATCTCCGTAGATTCATCTCGAACTGAAGCAAACACGTCACAAAACACGCAACACTAATAAAAACTTAGAAAAAAGTACACGTAGGTAGTTACACAAAATGATGTAGATGAACCTTCAAAACTTGTTTTTCACGTCTTGCGATACACGAAAATTACTAAAATTATTAAAAGTTACGTAGGTATTAGGAATCACCGTTTACTCAGAAATGAGACGTGAAATTTATTATAAACCGGCAGCAATCAATTAAATTTTATTTCACTAATTAAATACATTAAATGAAAAGCTAATGTACTCACCAAGGATATCGTGCAAATTAATTAAGATATAAACAGTCGTATTGTCGATACTTCGTTTCGATGTCGAACTTTGAACAGCAAAATGCAAGTCCCGATATATTTTACAGATCACTCTATTCAGCTCACTGCGCACTGTCACTTTCGAAGCGCGGCCGGCTTTTTTTACGATATTACGCCTAGATGCGCTCCGTACTGCGTGGTGTCAAGCCGGTGTATCGGTGCGGACTGGCTGGTCGCCGGCCGCAACTCGCAACGCACCGCTGTCGCTGACGAAACACGATTTCTGTGTGACTAGACATGAAATAGTGGCATACAATAAATCCCGCACTCACCCGGCTCTATTCTATGCAGTTTTGCCGGGAAGCTTATCAGAATTTCTTTCAAAGAACACAATGCATGCATTCATCGCTGGCGATTGGCAACTTGACTAATTTAAAGAGACGGATTCTCTTTTTGAATTCTTTTTTTTGTTACCTTCTGCCGTTGCAATATGCAATCGATGTTGCCAATAACAAATATATACCAAACATTGCTATGAAGTATTTTTATTTTTCAAGTAAGTTACGGAATCGGCTTCATAACCAAAAAACTTTGGACGTATCCAACAGATATTACAGTATTGAAGCCAACACAGTGTCTATAGTAGGAATACACGAGCGTTCGGTTCAAGATCGTACGACAATCGCGCCACCTCAGCTATTCGTATTGCCTTTTACTGAATCCAACTTTTTTTTATTCCGCCTCGCGTTGCGGTTACGTCCACACGTTTGATTGTTATGTTACCATGTTATTAGATATTGTATCATAGTATGCCATAAGATACGTAATCACGATGACTATTGTTTTTAGGGTCAAAATTTAAAAATATTCTAATTTCGCAGAATAATGAGTAATTGACATTCGTCACTTGACCGTCTATTTTGGTAATAACCTTGCGCATTGCAGCGTTTTATTAAAACGTCAGTTTATGTTTTATCTTTAAATATTACAAAACAAAGTTCCCCGCCGCGTCTGTCTGAATGCGATAAACTCTAAAACTACCGAGTGGATTTCGATGAAATTTGGTATGGAGATATTTTGAGATCTTTGAAAGGACAAAGAGTCCTTTATCCCGGTAAAATATACAGCGGAACTTTTATCCGGAAAAAACTCACACCTGGACGAATCCGCAAGCAAATCTAGTTTTAATAATAAAATAAAAATATGACATCACAAATATTCTTAAGATTTCGCCCAACGGCTGCCATATGACCTTGATACATGGACAGGAACAGATGTCCGGCCCGATGAATCTCACCCAATCATTAGCAAGGTGCATGGCGTGCAGCTGACGCTCAAGATGGAATGCCTTGCCACCTTTTTTTACTTGTAAACACTCACCGAAGGGCTAGGTAATGAGTCTCATTGAAAGTAGTTCACAACTGGACTGAACAGACTAAAATAGTATTTGTGTTTTTTACTTCTTCATCTAAGAGACCAGTTGATGCATACCAAGTGTTACTTGATCTATTTTGGAATACATCTTTTGATTTTGATTTTTCACGCTGATTAATCGCAAAATCATGTCTTATATTTTTAATGTAAGACTATGCAATATTTTTAAACTCACAATGGCTTATGAAATCATCCTCGTAATTCTATAAGACAAAGCATCGTCCTGAATTAATCAATCCGAATCTATATTTATCAAGAAATAAAAATTTGTGGTGAGGAAGCTAGATACGCTGATCGTTTATTAAATTGTCGAAAAAATCTCATAAAGTTTAATAGCTGTATATACAATATACATGCTGCATTTTACGGACGTCATTTCGTCGTTTAAGCAACATCAATGTTTTTCATGTTGCATTAATATTGCAAGTCAAACATAAAATGCAGTAATTTCTGATACAAAAACATTTTCATCAGCACAACTTGATTATTGCTAAATCTCTACTAGTATGTCAAATCGAATTTCACCGAGTAATCCATAATGAGGTGTCATTGAATATTAATATCACTAGCATACTATGCGATAATGTATTTGAAACTCGTAATTAATTCTGTTATAATAACAATATTATCTTGTTAATAGTTGTCGGTTTTTATTATGTGATTTTGGTACAAGTTTCAAGATATTTTAGATGTTTGTTTATTGATATAATTACACCATTTGGCATGCCAATTATGAAGAGTAATTAGTTACTTGAAGTTATTCTTTTAAGGTAAAAATTAATAAGCCCTTGCATTTAGAAATCACAAACAATATTTATATTACTAAAACAATGCAACAATATATGTGTAATGATTTATGTTTATGAATGTTAGATATTGAATAAAACTATTTTTCGGATTTTGTCTCTTTTCGGACTTTTCTAAAATCATGTGTGTATTCTTTGTGAATTTATCGTTCGCTTTAACGGTAAAGGAAAACATCGTGAGGAAACCTGCACATCTGAGAAGTTGTCTATAGGAATTTCGAAGGTGTGTGAAGTCTACCAATCCGCACTAGGCCAGCGTCGTGGACTAAGGCCTAATCCGTCTCAATAGTAGAGGGGGCCCGTGCTCAGCAGTGGGCAAGTATATAATACAGGGCTGATATTATTATTTATACTAGCTTTTGCTCGCGGCTCCGCCCGCGTTATAAAGTTTTTCAGGCTAAAGTTTCCCATTATAAAAGTAATAGTTTCCCGGGAGCCTATGTTCTTCCCTGGGTTTCAAACTGTCTCCATACCAAATTTCATCTTAATACGTTGGGTAGTTTTTGAGTTTAACACGTTCAGGCAGACAAATTCAGCGGGGGACTTTGTTTTATAATAAATTTTTGTATAACGTTTTAACCCGGCGAGCATGTGGTGAAAAAATGTAACAAGAAGTATGAGGCAGGGTATGACATACCCCTTAAAAAAATTGGCTATAAAACTTGTTTCTGAAGAAGTATTATACTATTTATTTTTTGGTATAATAAGACAATACCATCATAACGCATTGGAAATAAAACAATCGCGCCATTTTAACAATTTTATTTTTTACCTCGATGGAAATAAGTCACTTTAAATTTCAAACAAACACTTTCAGTCTCTTAAAAACTAAAAGGAACTAAAGTAAAACCAGTTTTATGATAAAAAACTTAATCGTATGATAGAATATGAAATAATTTTCTTTATAAACTAAAAAAAATCACAAAAAAATTTAGGAACATCTTAGGAACTGGAGATAAAATCTGTGCAGTTTTTGCAAAAAAACATTGCATGCTCCACACTAATAGCCTTTCCTCAGCTTGTTCATGAGTATTTTGTCTTATGATTATTTTTGTTGGGGTAATCTCTACATCTAATAAAATGACCAGGAACATTTTGAGTCGATGAAAGTGATTTGTTGATCTGGGAAGAAATTCTCTGACGTATATAAATCGAAATATATATTTTTTGTCTTTTCACATCTTCAGGTGTTCGTAAACTAAAGCCAAGCCTAAGTTACGGATGAAATTGGTCCATTTAGTGTCTTTGCCCTGATTTTCACGAAACATAGGACCCCTGGGGGCCCGTGGGCCCCTCTCAGGGGATCCGCAAGTAAAATAAAAGTTAAAAGAAAAACTATAAAGTGCACGCTTTTGCACTCTTGTATATCTAAAAAATAAATACAGAAGTAAACTGCTAGTAAAAACAAATTTAAGAATCCAACTGAACAACATCAACCCAAACATTACGACTTTGGTCGCAAAAAAGGTCGCATAAGGTGGCATTAGTGGTCCGCACTAAATAAAAGTTTGCGAAACCCTGTTCTAGTAATTACATCTTCTATCATAGCCCGAAGTTGTTTTTTTCTATTTTCAACATCCATTTTCTATTAAAATCTACAATTAAACAAAGAAAATAAGTTAAAATAGCAGAAAAAGCAATTTTAGTTTTTGTCACACCAGCTATGAGGCGGGGTATCACGTACCCGAACTCAGTTTGGAAGCGTGTAACTCGAATGCAGGTTGCCGCGACACTGTGATCACCCCACTATTACCTTCCGCAACCCTGTAACTCCAGCTACTCAAAGAGACTATAAGTTTGAAAGTCAGGCACAAAAAATATACGCCAGTAATTAACATGGGGGGTATGACATACCCCGCCACACGCTCGCCGGGTTAAGAGGAACAATCCCGTCATACATCATTGTTGCATAACTTTAACTGTTTACGCAGCGCAAGCAACAGAAGCTCTCAAAACTAATAAATTTTCCCCGTTTTTACAACATGTTTCATTACTGCTCCGTTCCTATTGGTCATAGCGTGATGATATATAGCCTATAGCACTCCAGGAACAAAGGGCTATCCAACATAAAAATATTTTTTCAGTTCGAACCGATAGTTCCTGAGATTAGCCATTACTGAACTGCTCCTATTGGGTATAGCGTGATGATATATAGCCTATAGCACTCCACAAACAAAGGGCTATCCAACACAAAAATAATTTTTCAGTTTGAACCAGTAGTTCCTGAGATTAGAGCGTTCAAACAAACAAACAAACAAACTCTTCAGCTTTATATAATAGTATAGAGTATAGATGTCGCAGTAGTCAAAGTTGCGTTAATGATGAAATGTGTATTCGTCTGCCAAGTTTGAATTTCCCGCCCTCTAAATTCGCCGCCCGGGGCACGGGCCCTGGCTTGCCCCCCCTCTAGACCCGGGGCTGACTGAGAGTGTTATAAACGTAAGAGTAGACAAATATAATGAGAAAGCTTCGAACTGCTAAGCTATCGGGAGCTACACGTGTTATTGTGAGTCAACCATAAAAGATAGACATATGCTGTCGTGGGATATTTTTTATACAATTTTAAGGCGAACATTTCCGTCATACATGATTTCTGTGTAGCTTTAATAATTAAGGTTGTACACGCGGCGGAAGCTTAAAAAATGGAGTAACATCTCCCGTTTTCCCAACATTTCCCTTCACTGCTCTGCTCCTATTAATTGTAGCGTGATGAAAAGTATACTATAACCAGCACAGGAGTATGACAAATAATTGTACCAAGTTTCGTTAAAATCCGTCGAGTAGTTTTTGTTTCTATAACGGTTATACAGACAGACAGACAGACAGACAAAAATTTAGTAATTGCATTTTTGGCATCAGTATCGATCCCTAATCACCCCCTGATAGTTATTTTGGAAATATATTTCATGTACAGAATTGACCTCTCTACAGATTTATTATAAGTATAGATATAGAAGAAGATAGATTACAATTTTCTCCCGACGTTTCAAAGACTTTGCAGTATTCATGGTCACGGGGCGGACGTGTCGACACGTGGGGAGAAATTAAAATTATAAATAACCCCGATAAAATCTGTTAAATAGTTTTATTTCAACGATATAATGTGATTACATTAGTTAAAATGAAGAGTGTCATAGCCGCAATTTTGTCATAATATTATCATTATTTTTTGGATCTAAGATTTTTAACCTACGTAGTTCTGCTAATTGCGTGACGGTAGCAGTATCAACCGATAATTACCAAAAGATAAGTTACGTAACGATCAAATCACATGATAGTAATAAAGCAAAATATTAATCATTCTATCTATCATGTAAATCAGACAATTACATGATAACAGAATGGATATTCGGCGATCTAGTAGCTAATCGTTTCCTGGGGCCTTATTCTCTATGGCACTGCAAACGCGTAACGCGGCCGTGTCATGTTATCTTCGTGAAATTTGTGTGGAATGGTATTCTGTATGCCAATTTCTATTGTATTGAACGTGACGCGATGCGTTATTAGCTTGTTACGCACTGTAAAAATAAAGTGTGACATAGAGAATAAGGTCCCTGATTACCTATCAATACGTTATTGAGTTTCTAAAATCTAAACCTAGCAAACTTGATCGCTGGGTCTCTATAGTTTTCGATGCAGAATGCTCTCTGTACACTTCGCAAATAATTTTGATACCATTGCACTTCGATAAGACGAGAAGCAAATTTGTACCGAGAATATACAGAAAAAAACGTTCAGAGATAAAAGCGGAAATCTCTAAATTTAGAGACATTTTAGTACCTCATTATGAAAAAAAAAATACTAACCGCGATGGAATCCGAAAATTTGTTTAATTTCAATGTCTAACATTCGCGTAAACATAAGAAATCATTATCAGATTATGATTTGAGAAATGTGTATTTATAAAAAATGCCCCATGCATATTTTTTATATACTTATAAGTAAATTCACTTACATAAACCTAGTATACAATGTCTATCAATGATGAAAACATCGCTGCATAGTCCATGAGGTAAATGGAAAATCAGAAACACTGATTGTAGATTTAAGGCTTTAGATAATATGTCTAAGGAAGTAACAATATCGATTGTGATATTTTTAAATTTTTTATACCATATCTCTATTATGGTCGAACAAAAATGTACAAGATTATGTGTAACAACTCATTGAAAAAGTGTGTTTACTGCTTGGTACCTCGCCCTTTTATCCCAACCACGAAGATTATTATTACTTCTCTCCCCCTTCGACTTGCAATATAAGAATTACACTGGAGACCCAACGCATTAACATTTGCAGGAGAAAGTCTACTCTTTTACTTGCAATTTAATTGAGCATTTTTAATACCACAGGCCTCATTAAAATCGTTGTTCGTACCCTAGCTTTGTGGCTTGCTCAAAAGTTAAATGAAAGCTGCATAATTGTGGCAGCAGTCTGTTGGGTCGCGCTAGCTCATTAGCAATACGATGGAGAATAAAAATATTTTTATTACCATAACAAATTTAAAGAAATTCTGTTGCCGTTAACAAACCGGTAAAGGACGTATCTTAACAACCATAGAGCAAAGAGCAAGCTTTTAGAAATCAATTAACGTTGAACATTTATTATTATGTGCATAGGGATATGTAAAACATATTTTAATACCATAGACAACTTTAAGACTCGTTTGGTGAAATTATAAGTTCTTGTTTATGCTTCAAAATTTAAAAAGTATCCGATGTTAAAAAGACATCTATTTTTCATATAAGTACGTTACACAGAATACATGTAAATGTTGAATTTAATCTTAACTCTAAAATAAAGCGTATTTTTCTGACGTTTCTTTTATAACCATTTTATGCCATTGCGCACCACAAATAAGTTATATTCGTTCTGGTGTCTAAACGGTTGAATTTAATGTAATGAACATTTAACTGCAGTGCAGTTTACGATTCGAAAGTTTTATTTATTGAGGTTATTTATTCTATCAATGTTTATAGACATTCGAAATGTCAATCTGAAATGTACAATAAAATATATAAGTTGTTTATTTGTTTTGATATAGGTGATATTGATTTCTATCTTAGAGAGAAGAGTAATTTATCTAGATTGTCTGTAATTATAATATATGTTTTAGAGAAAATATTCCGACTTATTATTATGCTATTAACCGACATTTTATATTAATTCCTTTTGCTAATGCAGCACAATTATATACATGAGAAATGTGCTGATCTAATTGTTTCCTTCAACGTTTATAGACGTGTTCAACATAATTTTAATCCTGTACTTTTCTTACCTCTTTTACCCTTAAGCACTTCTAAGGTTCTTTTTCATATTATCAAATAAAACCCTAAAGTGTTGAGAAATATATTATGTAGATAATGCATTATTACTTCAATAGAATACATCTATAGCACGTAATGGTGTTAGTAACAAAAACTATTCCGATTTTAGAATTGATCGATGGTAAATGACAACCACTGTTCATGAGCATCTGCAATATTTATGGAATATTCGCTACGTAGCTGGAATTTGTGGTTCTGGCGACCGACAACATGAATAGTAAAGCATGAAATAGCAAAATTGTTACGTGAAAGAGATGATCTTCTACAAGACCGTGGCAAGTTCCCTATTTACGACAGTCCTATTAATATTGAAGAGAATAGGTCGTATAGTAATGGAATATGGTCGTCATAGCTTCGATGACAAAGTAATATGTTTCTTCAAAGCATGACATGACCTAGATTTCTAAAGGATTTGAATCTATCCGAAGTAAAAGGAGATGACATTGACCTTTCTTCTTAATATATTAACATAGGTAAAAGTGGACCTTTTAAACTTTACTCTCGACATTTAATGATTTAAACACGAGCCGAAGATAAACCTACAAAGATGAATTTGTCAAAATCAACGAATTTCTACATGAACTTTAAAAGTAACAGCTAAAGTAAAAGTTATAGGAGCTGGCACAATACAAACATTGATCGGAAGGATCCTAGACAAAATTCGACCACAGCGGACAATCTCAACGGAGGTCAGGCCGGTACGCAGAAGATATTATAGTGCACAAACGTACGTGCAGTACATAGCTGCACTCTCTTAGTCCGGTAAGACAGCAATCCTAGATGACTACAGAGAGAACAAGCGCAGGACCAACGGCTTTACGTGCATTCCGAGGCACGAGGGTATCACACCACCATCTTTCTGACTCCGACCTGCGATTGACTTATTATTAAGATGGAAAAACCCAGTCAAGATTAATTTTTCCCCCGGGATTCGTAACCAGGATCTCAGCGGTAGTCGTACCATGTAGAATTACAACAACGCCACCGAAACATACAAACATTAATTTAGGCAAAGGTTAAGATTCTGATAGCAATGACTTACTGTCAATGAATAGCCGTACAAAACTAAGGCGCACATGAGTTCACACATCACAAAGGTGTATGCAGTAGATCGCTCGGACGTCGATTAGCGTGATGTAGGCCAGCGAGTAATATGCACTCAAGTGTCACCGGCGGCAGATTATTCGCTTCCACTTTCATTATCTTGCAAATGCGACAATTGGCACTGTTATCGTACAACGACACCGGGTTAAAACGCTTGTTGTGCTGTCCTAGTCATTATAAGGTCATACTGAGAGAATGCTTACCAGTTTAACCTACGGTTCGACTGGTACGAATTTGTGTTATTGTAATTCTTACTCATAACCTGACTTAATAGATAAATTATAATTTAGGAATTGTAGATATTTATTTATTTATGTATTCACTAGACAGACCGACAGAATGACAAAGGCATTTTCTACCAGTAGATCTTAGGGTGGTTAAGATAAACAAATTTGAGGCAATTTTAATTAATAATTTCTAAATAAAATTGGCATGACTGTTTTGCTTTTAATATATCAATCAATTTATAATGCAAATATAGATTTTTAGGTGGCATATTTAAGCAGTATCTTGTCATACTCAATCTAATTATGTTTATAAAATACCATTTTCAAAGTCGTTAGATTTAATACGTAAGTACATTTTTTATGGAAACGTTATCACGTTTCGAAAACAAACGTGGAACAGACTCACAATTATTGAGTGTTTTAACCATAATATTATTTAATACGATTTCCACTGTTTTGAATGATTGAATCAACGATTGACCCAGTCATTGTCAAAAAATAATAGTTAACAGCACCTTAACAAGTTCATAATACGGTGAACTATTTATATACTATTTGACAAAATTGGAATAAACAAAATATGATGGTCTATTAAAGATTTAAAAATATATAAACGTGCGAAACGTGCGAAATTAAGATAAATTTTGCTCTTGAAATTAGCTTTTATGTGAATTCAATGCAAAAACCAGGTTTTGAATAATGAAAGGAATAAATAAATTGAATTTGAAATGCTTTATTCTATTTCCTTGTATATTTTTTAACACAGACGTGCATTTTATGCATGAACTTTAAGTCCAATTTATAATTATTTTATACAATATTAAGTTTGATTTTAACAATGAACCTTAAGTCGACGCCCGCAAGAATCTTGATCTGAAAATTAAAAAGAAAAGATATTTTTGGCTTCAAATTATTGTTGGAATAATAAAAATATAGATAATATCTTCTACTCCAGTGCTTCGTAGGAATATTCTAATATTACAACTGGTTTGAGACAACCACGTCTTAGTACATTTGCGTTCGATAGATTTCGTATATTTTAAGACTTCAAGGCTAACATTATAAATTTTAAATTCATTAAATTGATAGTTGCATACGAGATACGTGCTTGTTGATTTTGAATTAAAATTTAAATTTCGACAACGCAGCTGTTCAAATTATTTAACATCAACAAAAAATGCACGTAAACATGACGATTACCGTCGTAAAACCAAATAATTAGTGAAGTACAATTGGGGTGTAATTCCAAATATTTTAAAGCATAGCTAATTCTATTATTCTTCCTTTGAATTTTTATGTAAATGCATTAGTTTGTCAATATAATTGTATATTTCTTAGAAGTAAACGAACTAAAATCACATAGACTATGAGCCGGATTGACATATAGGCCACTTCTTACCCCGAAAATGTGTAAACGGGAACTAAAGGACTTTTACTAGGACGAAACAAGCAATTCTACTTATTAGAAATTTCTACATCGAGCTAACTGTTTTGTTTATGACTAACTGAGGTTTGACGAGCTTCTGGATGTTTTTCTTACTGCGTCCAATTTAAAACTTGCTTGCTATAATCGCCGACGACCGTGCTACGAGCTAAACCATTTACAGTAACACGGTGTGGGCGTCCCCTGGCTACCGTCATAGTTTTGACAGCCTATTTGTCACAGGACTTAAATAAAGCGCAAATGTCTAGAGGATATCCTTGCAGATATAAAAGGTCCGAGCAAATGCGACCAGGGGAAGTCATCAAACTGTTCCAAATAAATATTACTGGTATTACTGGATCGGCTTACATTACAATATCTGCGCATTATTAATGTAGTCGATTGCAATAACTGAGATTAGTAAATTAAGGAAACAAGAAGTATATTAAGTTGTGAAGATATTCATTTCTCTCTTAATTTACTATGATAATAATATTTCAAGTTTGGTTCTTGCTGATTTTGAAATATTTGTTGTTTTTTTGATACTTCTAAACTCATAAAAAAATTATGTAAAGATTATTACAATCATAAATCTGCGCTGTTCTAAGATACCATTGGCTTTTAATTTTGAAATATTACTTTTAGTCCCGAAAATCACTCAAATGCAAAAATTAGTAAATACCTACGAGGAATAAAATTGCTAAATTCATACCACTATCACTTTCTGATAAATAATCGTATTAGAAACAAATTCAGATATTAAACACAATTACAAACGAGGTTGGAATGGTACAATCAAATAAAACCGCAAACAGCACCAACAAGATATAATATGAATTTCAAAACAAGGGTATTGTGATATCGAATATTCGGAATTATTTGTACAGGATACAACGAATAACAATTATTCATACCCTGAATACCCTGAATTGATATAGTTATAACAAAGGGACGTTTTTTACACCAGTAAAGCTCGATGAGGAAACCGCTCGAGCGATAACTATCAATAAGCTCCATAATTATTGTCAATAAAAACAATACCACCAGAACTAGACGCTCTGTGACTCCGTACAGCGTCTAGTCGTTCAGGGCAGAGTAGGTGGAAATAGACCTTGTGGTAGATCACCATTGAGGTGGATCGACCAAATTAAAATATCAATGAGAGACCCTGTAATCAAATGCACCCGTTTGTCGTCTAACAGATACAAATGGAGAGAGTTCGTGCGGCGAGCTACGTCATCCTTAGAACAAAACCTATCGCGACCACAAACGCTCTATTTAAAGCAAAATGAAGAAGTAGACCGCTAGAATTTTCAATTGACAAAGCACCGCATAAGTACAGCACTTGTCATCCTGAGACGTTAGACGGCTTCAGAATTACTATAATATAATAAGACTCATTCTACTCTTCTACAAACCGAAGCTAAGCAGCGTCATTGAAAGGAGCAGAAGTAGACAATTGTATCCAAGTGGAATATCGCATTCAGAACAAAGCACTTGATAGAACGTCAGAACAGTAAAAAAAAAAACTAACTGATTATAACTTTCCATATAAACATTCACAATGCCACAGGATTATATGCTTTATAGATAAAAAGAAATGAGATAATATTTTTTCAAGAATCGACTGTGATAACAATCCGAACAAAATGCTATAACAAAACTACCACTTTAAGGTGATAGCTTCGTCGTATTCAATTTTAAAGGCCGAAATATCCATGCATATTAATTATTTTTACGTTTTTCTTTCAACTGCGAGAACTAATCACTAACTAGACGTGAATTTTAATTCTTTACTTGTCAATACTTGTTTAGTTACCCAGATTAAAGGTGAAACAAAATGTATGAAAATGGACCTTAAGCTATCACCTTAAGACGATTTTCATTAGGATAGTAGATTTGAAAGACATAGACATCGTGGAATTCGATTTGAAGGGCGAACTTATCAAAAATGCTAACATGTACGATATAGTCTAGTTTTTGCCCCGGACTTAGGGAAAGCAATGAGCAAATTATATTTAGGTACTAATAAGCCACGTTACTATAAACTGCTAAGAATGTTTCTAACATATCTAAAGGATGTGTTGCAAGATCCGTAAGAATGTCGCAGTGCTGGCATTTAATAATCGGCTACGAATATCTTAGATGAACAAGCTGGAACAGAACATCGTAAATATTTTTAAACTTTTCTGAACCTCTCACATTGCCAAAGTCTGCAATGACGGCTTCGTCGCCTTTTTATGTAGTAATTTATTTCTTTTAAAACATGATATTGGTTTATTATCCATATGTGCGAGATGATGAAATACACGAGATCTAAAAATATATTTTAGATGACTTAAGTTTGAACAAGATTTACATCATAAAATTCCAAATTATATTACATACTGGGTCTTTATATAATTCTTTTATATTCTAATATTAATACACGAAACTTTTTTAATTTTATTTGCAAATATTCGTAGATTTGTACCAGGTGCAGCTAGTCCGCTTATAAAAGAAGGCACACGAAAACGTTAAACATAAAACTAAAAAGCTGGCAAATATCATTGTTTCTTTTTAATATCGAAATAAAACTAGTTTACGGATTTTATCGCAATTTTTATATCATAATTTCTTAGAACGTCTCGCATACTTTTCAGCCTTCATGGTCACGAGATGGACTAGGTCGTCCGAAAGTCGGCGTTACAATATCTACCTACATTTTACAATGATACAAAATATAGATATTTTAAAATTTGCTGATGTCGTTCCTATCTAAGAGGGATGCGCTCACAATGGCTTAAAGTCTAGCAGCTGGTCTTTTGGGTTCCAATTTAATTAAATGTAGAACTAGATCTCAGGCTTATGCAATCTTTTTAATAATAAAATTATATACATACCTACCTATATAAACTAAAATTATGTTGAACCAAAATATATACCAACTGAGAATGAAATTGCGCAATAAAATCTAGATCTGGGAATATGCTAATGTAAAGTCAGTTATCACGATTGCAGTAGAATTTTAAGTGTTAATGGCAATATATTAGCAACTGTGCTATTCAAATCGCTTGTTACTGTCAACAATCATAGACAAGAAAATGGATCACCTGACTTTATTATTACATTTGTGACAAATAATGTTATGTAATGCTTTTTGATCCATAGATGATAGATTCTGTTCCGATTGCTTCAAATTGACAGTTATATCGCATTGGTAGAACTTTGCGATTTTTACTTTAAATTCAGACCACCGCCCAAGGTTGCAATCACAGATGACTTTATAAATTATCACTATGATAATTAGCTACGACTATTAAACCCTTCACAGAGGTGAATTTGTAGCCAATGTAACTACTGGACATAATAAGACTTAACATGTCATGTCTCAGGATGGCAAGCTTAGTGAAATACCAAACAATAATTCAAGGTTTTCGATGGTGTTTCTACTATTTATGGGCGGTCGTATCGTTTACTATCAGGCGAATGGCAAGGTCATCTCATCATACAAAGTAATAAAAAAAAGAATTGCTGTATGAAGAATCACTTTATCAGGATTTTAAGGTTGACATTGAACTCAAACTACCAAAATCTACATTGGCTTTAACCAGACCAATTATCAAACTCAATGGCGAGCCAGACGAACTTTCATCACCAAAACCTATTGAACCAGAATTCGATTAGTCATCACACTATTAATTATCTAGTTATAATTCACGATGGTAACGATAATTTAATTAGTAGTAGTAGGTTACTTGCCGGTCACACACCTCATGATTGGCTGCCAACGGGTTTCCTAGTGGATACACTATGTAAATAAGAATTTTGACCCAATGCCGTCTCGTTCGTATTAATTAGTTTAATATATTCGTATTGGGGCTGCATAATTAAATAACTTTACTAAATTATCCTGCACAGAAATATTTGCACAAGAAGTTATCACTCGTGCTCAACTAATCACAGGATTTTCACATCCTCTGTTATTTATGTATCTACCAAAATGATATACGCTTGTTTATCTTACTTTTTGACCGCTTTAGGGTTTACAATTGAACATGGTATTAAAATATTATTATTGCCAAATTCTATAAATTGTAATAAACTTAATTAACGATTCCTTTGAGAGATAATCCGTCATTCATCATTACCAATCATAACCAGTTGTGTCAAAAATCCGCGAGCTGTTTAATATTTTTCATTAATTTTGACATTTCACTGACCATGCCATATGGTCCATTGATTGACTTTAATATCAGGTTATTCATTTATTTCACGTTTGTTTTTGTTTTTGCGACAAAATCATATTTAAATTCGGGGATGAAGATAAAGTATTCCACAGTATTCTTTTCGCTTAAAACATCAATGATGGATAAAATATGCGCCATAATCCTACTAATCCTACTAATATTATAAATGCGAAAGTTTGTGAGGATGTATGTATGTATGTTTGTTTCTCATTCACGAAAAAACTACTTAACGGATTTGGATGAAACTATACAGTCACGTTGGTTATACATCAGAATAACACATGGGCTACAATTTATAATGATTTTGTGTAATTTGGTCATATTATAACGATACATATCAAGTAAGTTGGAAAAAAATTATGCGGAAAACTCCTGCACGCGGTCGGAGCCGCGAGCAAAAGCTAGTAATATTATAATACCGAATTTCTGTTACTCCCGTTTCGGACGAACCATATATGTAGAAATTCGTAATTATTTGACACATAATCTTATGAACAAGTATACAAAATTATCTATGAAACTAAGTATGCAGTTAGATAAATTAAACATCGTATGACCAAATTATTAGTAATGCTTATCTGCTCATCTGGGACGGGCGTCATTGTATTAGTACTTATACGGCCAAGACAGATGGATTGACATAGATGGACTGACGTTATTGACTCACGTCAGTGAGAGTCAGTTGGACATTGAATGACGCAGTCTAGATGCATTTTTACTCTGATGCTGTCAGATGACATTGAGTTCCATTTTTCCCAATTGGTTTGATAGATTTGTATATTGCAACATGAGTTGATGGTAATGAAGAGGTAATCGATGTTTTATCAACCATTTTGCGTGATATAACACTGGATTTCAGTTTTAAGGTAATAGGTGCTCACTGTTAAAATTATGTTTTCATACAACTAGCTATTGCTCGCGGCTTCGCCCGCGTGAAGTTTTCCGGGATAAAAGTCCCGCTATATATTTCACAGGATATAAAATAGACCCTAACCTTCCCAGGGCCTTAAACTATCTTCATTTCAAATTTCAAATAACTCCATTCAAATGATTTTAAGGAAATCGATAACATACAGACAGACAGAAAAGGGGACTTCGTTTTATAATAATATGTATAGATGTAAAGCTATTAAATGATTTTAAAGTATAAAAAAACTCTTATAAATTAATAGATTAAAGTTTACCGGCTCCTAAAAATGCTTATAAAAAATCCTATGGAGACATACTAATACCATGAAATACATCAAAAACCACAACTTCAACTCGTACTAAAATTACCATTATAAATATACGTCAACATTTTTATTATGCAAAACACGTGTCCTTTCATTATGCGTAACCGTGCCTGTGCATGTTTAGAGAGTAAAACTATAGTTGCTTAATGAATTAATACTTCTGGAATGCGAGTGCGGCGTGCCCATGGTTAAGGGCTTTTTAAAATCCTAACGAACCCTTAAGAGCACTGGTCTGGTAGGGGAGACGAATGACCCCCCGTCTATGCATTAAGGTACTTTGTTTAAAAATATTTAAGGTTCGTTAGTTTGTTATATTTGAAGTTATAAATATTATAATTGAATACGCAATTTCGAAAAGGACATATTATGTCTGAAAATGTTTAAACTTCAGGAAATTAAAAACACTATTTTCTGAAGTAGTGTAATTTTTTTGGGTTACAATTTGGGTTCAATTAGTATCAAAAAATTATAGACGTTTTGATATTATTTGTTATTATATATACATTTTTAGATATTTTACATTTATGAGATTTCATCATCATCATCATCGTCCATTTATGATATTTGCCCTTTCGAAATTGCATATTCAATTATAATTATGACTAACCATAATTGACTCCACTATAATAACTCTAGCACATGAGCGTCCGACATTCCCCGGTTCAATCAAAAAAAATATTTTTCACTTTACATCTAAGATACTTATCGGATAAGTATCCAATGTAACGTATAAGGTCATAAGTCTTATTGGTCTTGTCGGAGCAAACAGGTAGCCAAAAGAAATATTTTCAACATTTGCTCGATATGACGATAGACTCCTCCTCTATCACACAATGGAACGAATTTAAAGCATTATGTTTTCAAAAGGTACATGGGTGACCCAAAACAACACTTTAATGCATCAAAGATATCCGAAATATAGATAATTGTAACATATTAATAATGGACTGATGCATCTATTTCATAAGTGGGTTATCCAGATAATCAGTAGTATCGATTTTGTTTCTACTCTTATCAACCTCAAATAGCAAAAATATTGAGCCGATACTTTTACTTTCAAGCCTTTACACTGTGTTGTAAATGGACGATAGCTAAACGAAATGAATATAAATATACTTTAATATAAATGATTAACGTCTATATTCAATTTAACAAATTAAACGAGATGTATATCAATGTCTAAATTCCCCTTTCATTACATATATTCTCCCCAAACTGTCCAGTTTCCCTAATTACTGACGCGGGTAACACATCGAATAAATTTTTAAGTCCCCTAACAAACCCATTCAGTTGTAGCATTGTTAATTCAATTAATAGAATCAATCGAACAAATTGTTTTTATACGTATTGAGGCAAAAAGCAAATGAAAATGCTAAGGGTATTTAATTCAAGAGGGTTAAACGAGTGTTTATTTGATGGTAAGTAGCCACAGGCGGCCCTAAACGACACGAGATCCCAGGCGAAAGCGAAATCATATGACGCGAGGTCCCGGGCGGAGCCAAAAAAGTTCCCTGGTTTTAAAAGTTTCGTCGGTAAGATTGTAAAAATAGGTTCTCCAAGGTAGCGCGCGAGGCCCCAGGTTGTCCGGTTTGCCTCTCCCTAAGACCGCCTCTGGATGTAACTATATTAGATAAGTCATGATTTGTGCTAACACGTGAAGGATGAAGTTAATGAATGGGGAATGTGGATTGGGCAGAGCTTGTATAGAACAGTGCTTGTACGTGCTGCTTGGCAGCGATATATTTCAATATTACCCAACCAGACCATATGAGACCAAGTGTATGTACTGATCATCTGCTTATAAAATCTGCCAGTAAATGTAAACAACAATCCCTCGCATAGTTTTCTAACAACAAATTGCTAGACAAGTCCCAAGACCATGTACTGAATTCTAACCTTACCCAACATGTTCGCAACGTATTGTTACAAACAAGGAAATCTAATTGAGGCCGGATACGATTTATACGACCGGTTGGTGTACCCGTAAATTCGGTTTTAAGAGCTATTAGCGTTACTCTTATCGATTTGGAGTGCGCTAAGCCATGTTCTATAGTTTACTTGGATTTCGCTGTATGTGTACTAAAACATTTTCCAAGTGAAAGTCTTATTCAGTTAACTGTCAACGGATTAACTAAAATACGTAATTTAAGTTGGGTGAAAGTTTATAACATGGTAATAGTTATTACTTGGTAGAGAATACCAATTTCGTAGATGTCGATAAGCCGTGACTAGATCGATTATGGGTGTACCCAAAATTAACGTTTAAAAAAGCGTTGGCTCTGTAAACAAGATGCAATCAATGTTATTTATTGAAGTAAACCCAAATTAAATTTACATTTTGTACTCTGGCTGTAAGAATAATATGTATGT
The DNA here is from genome assembly GCF_014839805.1 of Manduca sexta. NCBI lineage: Eukaryota > Metazoa > Arthropoda > Insecta > Lepidoptera > Sphingidae > Manduca > Manduca sexta. The sequence continues at coordinate 7,304,420 of NC_051139.1, forward strand.
GTTGGTGGTGTAATTGTATTACAGTACGACTGCAGTGGTGAGGTCTAGGGTGCGATCCCTAGGTCGGACAGTGATATTGAGTTTTTCTACTCAATAAGCCCGGATTCTGGAATTTATGCTCGATATAGCAATAGGCTCGCCTTAACCTAAACCCTCTCAGTAGTATAAAATATCTATGCTCAGCAGTAGACAGTATGAAAATATAATACAAATATATAATAATATATTAATTATCAAACCCAGGTCAATAAAACAAAGCCAATCGAACAAGTCAAAATTTAGATCGAAATTATTACCAAATAAAGAAACTTAACACATGCTGACTACAGCTATAGGGTCATTAGTCCAAATAGGCGAAAACTAGTATTCTTTACAATACTAATGAAGTCCAAGTTGCAACTAGTATCTGGATTTTTAATGAAGGAAGCGATCTGCGGATTTATGGTTGCCACCATTTAATTACCTGAAAGCAGAACTCGTAACCATTAAAGAACATTTCACGACGGTTTTTTTAATAAAATGAACACCATTGACGAGCCATAGTTTCTTTATTTCCTATAATATAGTAGGGTTGCCTTCTGGTCTTCTGGCTGTATAGGTAATCAGCTAATATAACTACTACAATTATTTTATATGTGCATTTTATAACTGAGCATATAAATTGTAAGTGATATCTGTAACATACTATGTTTTAGTTGAAAATAAACAAAATAAAATAAAATTATAAAAACTAGGCATACATTAAATATTCACTGTAGCCAAAGCCTTTTTTCGTGAAATAGTATGTTGTGCCGACCCAATATTGATATGCAATAAGACCAGTGGGATTATGATCATTCAAAACCGTAGTATCTGAAATTACTCCCACGGTTCTACAAAATACCTTTCTAATAGTATACGCCTTTATCAATGAATCTGATTGCTAAAAGGTTTTATTGCTGGGAACGGTCTTACGAGGGCAGTGCAACGAAGAAAAATAAGTTTTTTATATTCTTGATCCTAAGGGTGCAATCGGACGTCAGTAATTACTTATAATCGTTAATTATCTGCTTGAATTAGATTTCTATGGTTAGAGACAATCAATAGAAGCGGATGAAATATAAGTACCTATTATTAATATGATTTAACCGCGTAAAACACAGATAAATAGATTTAACAATTAGTAGTAACATTGAAATAAAACTATTTTTTGGATTACCGCGGATTTTTATATATTATTTTTTTCGCGACATAACGATGACGGCAGCCTTCATGGTCAAGGGAGGACGCACGTAAAAGTCGTGATAATATCCGAAAGCTTGTTTTATTTCAATTTCTAATATTCGCGTAAACATATTAACTCATTAGTCCATTTGTAAAAGACTGATAATGCTATCACAAGTTCATATTTTGTATGCTAATTAAATCAAAGTGTAATCTAAATAACATTATATGTACAATTATATTTTGAACTCTTTATCTTATAGACCACTCATTAATACATATGATACACCGTATAATTCATAATGCCGTCTCTTTTTTGTAATTTAAAACTACTTTAGAGATAAGTTAATGACGTTATGTCGGTTATTCGAATTCCTGCCGCATGTCAACCAGAGTCAACTTCCATCGCATCTAGTGAATCGTTTAAGCCACAAAGATTTAGTCGTATTACAAATTATTTGATTTATCTATTTAGCAAATACGTAACCGACTAACTAGTTCTGCTACGGGCATTGTTTTTAACATACCCGTATCATTCATCCTATCACCTCCATACAGAGATCACAATAAACAATGATACCACACTTTCACATCCCCAAAACCACAACGGAAACATCAATCAGAACATGTTCGTTTAATTAATAACGTGATATTGAACATTTTAATGTAACTTTCACGTATTGAAATGGGAAACTTAACAAGGCACGGGTGCACGACTGCATTACCAAACAGGGCCATATAAATGACCCGCACAGATCTAGCAAACGGGAATTCCATCTACGTTCCACTGAACTTGATTTTCTACCTTGATTAGCTAATTAAGCTGTGTTGAATGAAACTTGTATTGCAAATTATTTCCGACTATACAAATATTATTAATTTTATACCGAGAAACATCTTTGATATATTGATAAATTATTTAACGGTGATCGCAGTATTAAAAAATATGACACAAACAATCCAGGTGGGTATGTTGGACAAACTGTGACAGGAACTGAATGGAAGTAGATGTTTTCTTGGAGCTATGTTCTATCTTATGACTGAGGCAGATATAAGTTCTCTTTACGGTAATTTCAGGCTTGGGCGACTATAAACGGTGGTAGACGCTAACCATCAAGCAATCCGCTGAATCATAAATCAATGCATCAACATTCCGTCAACGATATTTTTATGCTATGATGTGATAAAGTGACAACCTCCTTCTTAGCGGGCAGACTTCCAATACCAGACAATGAGGCAGTCATTCAATTCACAATTGTCTTGAGCTTCTGGTTACAATTAACACGAATTTTCGGAACATTTGTCATTTCAACTAAGTACTTTTCATTAAAAAGGGATGCCTAATGTAAAACAGATTATAGATTGCCAGAACACTTTGTGGAAGAAAAAATTACATTTAGAAATTTTTTCTTTACCGTACTCAAATGTCTTATTCCATGTGAATACAACCAACAAACAGTATTTTATTTATGATCTTACAAAAATAGAATCTGATGATGAACTAGGTTTGCTGCCTTTATTTTAACAAAAGTATGTGTGAATGAAGTGACCTGTCCTGAATTATATGGTCATATGTCGGAAAACGAGCCCCAAGTTACAGCATATTGAATCTCGTCCAATGGCTAAAAATATCCAAAACCCCCAAAAGAAGCAGGAGAAGAATAAGACTTAGGAAGTAAAGTTGTATCATAGTTATCATCCGAAACTTGATATCAGGCTTTTACATCACGGTTTCAAGCCGGCCGATTCTTTTATAGTCTATATTAAGTAAAACATAATACCTTGCCCTGTTTATTTGCATGATACATCAAAAAATATTGTACAAAATTTTAATTTTCGAAATGATAACGAACATCAACATAAATTATACTATACAGCACTAAATGTTAAACAGTTACACATAAAATATTCACGATCCTTTAACTGGAAATTGTATAGGATATGTCTATAACGACGACAGTAAATCAGCGGATGTCGGCGACAACAAATGCATGAAGATCCGTTCGTATCGCACGGGAAGGGACTCATAACACGCATTAGTCGAATCTCAACGAGTACAACGTGAGGAAAAAACTATGGACACTTGTTATGGGTCACCAAGTGTCCTTTGGATTATTCATCGTCGATAAAGATTGTTAGAAGAATAAAATAACTACAATGACGTATACAATATTTGATTATGTTGTTTCATCGTCATTAGCCATAGAAAGTCTGCCGTTGAACATAGGCCTCTCCTCTATTTAGTCTGGTTATAACATAAACCCTTGGTCCCTTGACGAATATACGCTGAAAGGCGTGGATAGAACCATAAATAGACCAGTCTTTCCGCGATGCTTAATATCGCCTTTTAAGTATATCACGCAAAAATTATTTAACTTAGGTATATAAATAGGAATTTCAATAAAATTTGTCCTATTGCCAACTGATTTAAATATTACAGCATCTAATATTATAAATTACGATAAGTTGTGAATGTAAAATCTTGTTCGTATATGTACTGATTGCACAAAATCGCCGTTTATTGCATATTATCCGGTGTTTAAAGTTCACTCACTCCACAAGATGATAAATATGATAAACACGCCTAGTTTTATTGACAAAAAATAATATGGCATACGAGCTTATTTATTAATTTGAATATAATTTCAACCGTAACATAATCAGTCGATACTAGCAAAAAAAATATGTAAATCCTTCGTGAACAATCCAGAAATATAAATTTAAAAATCTGTCTTTCTCAGCTGTTCGACCTGTACAGTATCAAAAGTTTGGTCCACTGCGAACAGACCTTAACTCGTAAACTAGTCAGAGAGGGCCCTGTAGGCGAGGGCCTTGGCACGACATGGCCCGGAGGTCCTTGTGCGATTGGATTCTATAACAAAGCATTCAAATGCTGCGTCGTCGCGCCGTGGGCGGCTTAAGGTGTAGTATTTTAAACAATTTGCATCAAGACATAATTCCAGTTACATGTGTAGGCTCTCATCCTGTTATTACAAGGATTCAATCAAGTTTTCATAGGTAAGTAATGCCTTAAACTACTTTAAGATATTTTTTTATAGTGGCACGGCAGAACTCTCTACACCTGATGGTAGGCAGAGTGGGGTCGATAGAAAGCCAATTGACGAGAGATGATTACCCTTAGCAGTCGACATAATTATGCCGGCCTATTGGATCCGGATATACACAGGTTGATCCCGGAACGCGACACACTTACGTCAGCCACTATGGCGTGTTTTAACACCTTGTTTACGGTAGTCGCTATCCGGGCGGATAAAATATATTCTACCACAGCAAATTTTGTTTTGTTGAATTGACTTTTGAAATGATCGCTCTATTTTTAAACTAACAATAGCTTACTCGTCTAAAACAATTGTTGGGTCCCATCTTTTACATCTATTTTCAACTAATTATACCACACAGATAACAATACATATTCGTAATGCTTCATCATCTACAAAGGTCGCAAACTCACCTGTATCTAGACCTTTCCACGTAGATACCAGCACAAAGATAGTGGTTAACATTAAACTGAATCATTTACATGTTTCTGCGGCGGGCTCGAAAGTTACAACATAGCAGAAAGTTCTGAAAGTGCGCGATCGGTTGCCAACATCGTTCGCTAATTAAACAAACCAGTTCCATCGTAATGAATATTAGCCAGTTCATCGTTGGCTAATATTATTTTTATAAATTCCTTAATTCTATAATAACTTTATTCCAGTAATGTTAGATTTTGAAATTAAACTAATTTTCCGGATTCTATCGCTAGACTACAAGATCGGACCACCAACAGCTAAAATTTTAAATAAGTTGTATAATTGTAAAATGTAGGTAGATATTGTAACTTTGACTTTGCGGATGAACAACACCTCAGTCCCCGTGACCATGAAGGCTGCAAAGTCTTCGAAACGTCGGGAGAAAAATAAAAAACATAAAACCGCGATAGAATCCGGAAAATTAGTTTAATTTCAATGTCTAACATTCGCGTAAACATAAGAAATCATAATGTTAGATTTACCGTTTTGATTCCAATTGTGTTTCCTAAGTTCATCGTATACTGCGTGATTATGATAACCTTTTGTAATTCTGATACAATTACTATCATTTAGTGTGAAATTAGTTGTAGGGAAATCCCATTTTATTTACATGGGGTTATACGTTCTACAAATGCCAATCGCCCATCTTAAACATGTCATAAATACTCAATACGAGTTGTTCTGAATTGAGGCAATATGATATGCGCAATCACTAGCCTGTACTCGAGACTGTCAAGAGACATATCTCCATGGTCAATACCTACTTAGCTTTGCTACGACGACGCACCACTTTTTTAATAAAGATTATCATACCATCATCACATCATAAAAAAGTTGTATAGATAACAAGTCATTGACTGATCATCAACAACAATAAATGTGACCGCCACGAAATGTTTCCGTGCGATGCCGACAAAATAAGGACGTCCTGAAGACCGTTGCACCGTCACCTCACTCAGGACGATTTGTTGTGTAGACAAAATAATCCCAGGGTGGTCGCTATCAATCTTCATACGAGCTCCAAATTAAACTGGGCTTGCGTCTCTGTGGGTACGGATAGCAGAGAAATTTGCAAAACAAATTCTCCTTATAGTTTATATCAACTAATTATTTGTCTGAAAACGCTGTACCGAATGTATGTTTGTATGTTTAATTATTCTTGGGTATTCTTAGAATAATAACGATAATTAGTTTGAGACCAAATAAAATCAAAATATCTGTCCAAAAAGCAAAAAATATAAAACAAATTTAAAAAGAATAAGCTCTAATAATTAAATAAATATTCGTGTACATTTCCGGTTATGCTTATCATTGGAGCGTCTAAAAATAATTATAAGTTGTAAACGATTTAATTATACGAATTGATATTCCTAAATGGATAAGCAAAATTATTAACATATCTCTATGAGAGTTGGCGAAAAAGTGGCTAATTAACATTTTTCGAAACAAATTTCAACAATCAAAATAAATTTGTTTCAAAACATAAGCATATTTAGGTGCTAGGTGACAACTGTCTGTACAATTTATCCCAAGTTTTTTTTTTAAGTATTTAGGTCTTTCAAAATACCGCAACATTCTGGGTAATTATTGAGTACTGGCCATCTCTGCAAATTTTAATAAAAGAAGTAAATATTTTGTGTCTTGAAAAATACGAATAGGTACTGGCTTCTGCTGTAAAATGAACTAGGTTTACCAATAATACATTCCTAAGTTGTTAGTGTGACGCTATGTAGCCCAGCGGGGACCTAAGTACAGTTGGAAAAAACGATTTGCCGTCACTACCATAAGCTACTGATTAAGTTTCATTGTAAAATAGTTGAAATGCAAACAAATGCGAGATCATTAAAATGTAATAGAAGTCTGTGTGATTTGTGATGAGCACAACTGATTTAGAGAGCTTTCTCCCTTCCTTTATGCTTCTGTGCTTCTTTACTGAGTTTCATAATTTATGGCAACGATTGGTTCATCAAAACCGAATATCACTAATGATATTTTAATCAATGCATCAGGCCTATTTTATTTGAATGTTTTTATAACGCATTATTCGTAGATATGTATTGATTAGGACATTGCCACATCAAAAGCAAACTATGTATTATCTCGTGATTTACCTTCAAATAAATATAAAAAAACTCCGGACTTATATGATTTAACAGCATTAAACATCGATATATATGTACTACGTACTAGATCTGGAGTTCCGTACACTCGTTGTGTTCGCCTCAACTGTACGGCACTCTGTATACCTGATTTTAGTATGATTTCAACATTGACTTTACAGCGTGTGGTTTTGTATGGAGTGGCTCTCATAATATAAGAACTCGAGCCTAAGTGTAAACCTGGTGTGAATAAAAAATATTAGTCAAATAAGTAAAATTATTTGTTGTTCAAGTGAATAAATGGGTTATAACAGTGACGTTTTTGGTCGCCATTTTTAGTTCAGATTTTAGAACAAATAGTTTATATGGAAGTTCGTGTCTAAAGAATACTGCCGTGCTAAGCTCAAAAAACAGTATCCTCAAAAAGATCAAAATCATGATTTTTATGTCGTCCAGATAGCTTAAAGAAATGCCTATCCAATGAACTTACCTAAATAAGGGTTGCTTGTTAGAACTTGTTAAAAAATCCTTAAAGAGTTTTCTCTATCTCAGTTTTACATACAAAACTATAAAACTATATTTACAAAACTTCGATTATCTCGAAATACGGTTTCCCTGACATTCCGCTTTTGCGCTTAGCACGGCAGAATATACGTCAATGGAATTAGATAAATCATTGACTAAATAGAATACGGTAAAAACACTTTAGCTGAATTTGCCAACCGTACTTAGTCGGGCACCCGCATTTCAACGGCAATCTTCGCATTGATACAGTTAGTGGCCGTCTGCGGCGACCTTGCAACCAGGACACAATTAGAACCGTTCCACCAGAGCTGCAGGAAGGCGCGGACACGTGCCTCCTGCCATCCTTGGATGCATCCTCATCATTCTCGGTGTTTCGGTAAATGAAAATTACCTTTACTAGATTTAACGGGATTTTGATTATCTCATTATTGGTAGAATAGTAAACGCGAAAAAAAAATTATAAAAGGGTAAAATATTAATGTAAAGTTTTAACGTTTTCATAATTGTGATTTGCTAAAGCTAATTGCAATAACGATGAAAAAAAAACGTGAGAATTTAATTATTTTTACAATATTTTTACATATTATTCTTTTTCAAATGTTTCACAGAAGTAACGTACCTATCTATCGTCATGGATTGTTTTATAACAATTTTGAAAAACAAAATCAACCAAACTAAACATTTGCCGTATAGCAATTTAAACCCATTTCACTACCCAATCACTCAAGTAGTAAACTCCGGCACAAACAGCTCACTCAGTTTCGCCCATGCTTATAAAACGCAAGCCCGCGGCGTAAAAATTGCGTTTCTATCGTAAATGATAATTACTGTTATGAATTGAACAGCTGCTGAGGTTTCTACACTATATCCTGGGTATGGCCGGTGATTAATACTAAGCTGGTCACCGAAAATTGATTTTAATTAAGATTATTCGTAATGATTTGATATATCTTAGATCATATTCGAGTCAATGAAATCATTCGTTTTGCTAGTTTATGCTACCGTATTAACAAACATGGAATATTAACAATGTGATATTCGTTTTTTCTACTTAATATCAGCTCGGAGTCTGGATTTTGTGCCTGATATGGCGATATTCTCGCCCATCACATCAAGGGATGGAATACATATAGCAAACTGGATGTAACGTCTGCGCCACTGCCTACCTCTTCTGGGATAAAAGTCATGAGCGTGAATTAAATTAATATAACGAAATGTTGCGAGCGACGCCGCGAATACCGAAAAAAATTAAAGAGACACCCGCCATTTACCTAATTCGTATTTTAATATGCTATAATATTGATTAAAGAAAAAACTACACTGTAACTGTAGTTAAGAAGTAAAACTGAACTATTATTGACATTGTAGTCGCTACATAAATAACTTACCTGTTATTTTCCAAATAGGTTATGAAAGTGCAAGGTCTTTTGCACTTCGGAAAGGTTTATGAAAACAACATTATCTAAATGTGTTTACAATTTTTAATGAGCACTGCGAAAACTTGTATAATAATTTAAAACGTATTATAGC